>NW_023459156.1:0-72493 GCF_013731165.1 Rhagoletis pomonella | reverse complement strand
GAAAAGCGGCCGTAATTTTAGTCAGATTTCAATAATTTTCAACGTTTCGCTTTTTATGTGGCAAGCACAATAACCATACCGAGTTTGGTACAAATTTGTAGAACGGTTACCGAGATACATATATGTGATCATAAGTGGGCGGTGCCACGCCCATTTTCCAAAATTTTATCATAAACGTATTTCTTGGTAAAGAATTATTGCAAGCATCAATTTTGAATAAATTTGCTTTAATATTTACCCTTTTATCGAAGATTTTGTATTTCTCTGTCCGATCTTAAAAATGTTAGGCTGTACCAAGGTCAACGACTGTGCCAAATTTGGAAAAAGGTAATGCAGCGGTTACCAAGATATGACACATGTAACCATAAAGAAAATTTATAACACTCTTATTTTTTGTCTAAAATTTATTGTAAATGTCAATTAAGAGTGAATAATCTTCAGTAGTTACTAAAATATCGCAGTTTTCGTATTTCTGAAAATTACCGTTATATGGGAAGTGGGCGTGGTAACAGTCCGATTTCGCCCATTTTCAATACCAACCTACCTTGAATAAGTGGAAACCTACATACCAAATTTCGTTGAGATATCTCAATTTTTGCTCGAGTTATCGTGTACACGGCGGACGGACAGACAGACATGGCTTAATCGACTTCTCTATTCATTCAGAGCATTTATGTATACATTTGTCTATATCTATCTCGATTCGTTTTGGCTGTTACAAACAACCGTTATGTGAACAAAGTGCGCTCGGGTATAAAAAGTGCTTCTACCTCTCCTACCATAAAATAAATAATAAATAAATGGGTTTGAAACATACATTTTTATTTAAAGTGGCGTTTTTATTTTTTCTCTCTGACGTCAGCATTTATTTTAAAGGACTTTGTAATTTCAAAGATATGATTAATTTCAAAAGTTATTTAAAAAATGCAATGCAATATAGAATAAAAACATGGGTTCCAAATGAAAGAGGAAATTTTTTTAGAATTTAAAAAAATAAAATTTTTTTGGATTCACCAGGACGACTTGCTAATCTTTTAAGCAGATAAAGTTAGAAAGATTTATTTTAAAGGACTTTGTAATGTCAATGATATGATTAAAGTAGAATAAAAATATAGGTACCAAATGAAAGAGGAAATTTCTCTAGAATAAAAAAATTTAAATTTTTTGGATTCACAAGGACGAATAGGTAATCTTTTAAGCTGATAAAATTAGAAGGGCAAATTCGAAACAAATATTGCCAAATTTCAAGGATAAAATTTTAAAAGGACATTTTCAATATTTACCAGTCCTTATGCACCAAAACATTTAATCTGATTAAATTCTACATAATTTCCCCCTTAATTTGATGCCCATACTTCTTCTTTAAGCACATTCCATTGAAATGTTTAAATCATTTTTGAATTACAGACGTCAAAGTGAAAAACTAAAAACACAATTTTACAATATTTGGCTCATGGTTTCGCTAATATATTGATTTTTGTGTGTAAAATTTACTATCGCACGGTGTTATACGAGTATGTATAGCGAGCTAGACATTTAAAAAAAAATATTTATTATTAAATAAAACAATAAATATAGCCAATACTGGTCAAGAAAAGTAGTTTCTATTATTGCCATTAGTGCAAGTTACAAATTCCGAAAATTCCGGGATTATTTGCCAAGAATCCCGGGATTTTCGGGACCTAAAAAATGCCGGGGTCCCGGGATTAAAATTCCTAGTACTCACGGTACTCATTCATGTACATACATACATAGTATTTGCCTTCCCATGGGTGACCGTCGAGGCGGTGCTGTGTTAGCCAGCAAATGACCATGGCCGTGTTGTTGCAGTAAGCTGCCACACGTTCCGTTTCATGGACTTTTGGGTGCAATGGCATGCGGTAACTGAGCAGTTTAGTATGAGTGGTTAAAAAAACAAATTCATACTTACATATACACATGTGTACGAGTATAATTTATGTGGGTGCAGTGCTTTTTGTACTATAAACTGTGTTATAGAAATATTTCTCTTATGTTGTGCGGAAGCTGTTGCTGATTTATATCAGTCATACGTTGTTATTCCTCGAAAAATAATAACAACAGCAAAACTAATAAAAGGTTTATTTATGTGCGCTTGATGATATTCAAATTTTCCAAGGGTGCGTTATGGGCACTGCAATCAATTCTCGATAACTGTGAGAGCACAAAAGTAATTAAATTTTTGTACGGTGGTTGGTCTTTTGGGATATATGGTTAATTGGTCACCACTGGGAAGCTGCGCCTGAATGTAGAATGTTTATCGAAGCATGCTTCCGGTTTTGATATTATATCCGGCCCATATTCGTGAGGTACAATAATTCTGGTGACCATTTGAAAATTTAACTTATGAGTGAGTGAAATATTAAAATTTTTCTCTAACGAATGATTGAGGAAGAAATAAAAAAAAAATATTCCGCAGGTGTTCTTAATAAGATTTTCAGCAAGCTGGAAGCATTCCTTCCCCTACTTATGGAAAACTAAATCCAAGGCCAGTTCATTCCGGCTTAATGATGTACCTACGCCAGAAAGCACGAAATACATATTTAAGGTTGGGTCTATCCTAATGGCGGATAAAACATTGCCCGCCAGTAGCAAGTTTCAAGTTTTTAGGTCCAACTTCCTTCTTACACAAGGACTTGGAGTACACACTGGACGTCTACGTTAGAGATAAACTTTAGCCAAAGCCTTTGAATGCTAGATAAAATGAGCTTTTGCAATACAATAATAAACGCTAGAGCTTAGAAGGTTTTACTAGAAGTCACCTGGGGTAAAATGATACCAAAATATGGTTGTGCGCTAGGTTTAAGGACAGCCATGAAAAATACCCTTTTAAAGAAAAATTATCAGACGAGACGGTCCAGACAAACGGGTTAGGGACTATAATTTTAGGGCACACCCGAGGCGTGTCCCAGCTCTTAATATGGAAGATGTCTCAGGCCGACTGATTTATGTAATTTCACTTCAAGGAGGTCGTAGTGAGTGCATATACCCAATAGATGTAATTGATACGTCAACGATAGGCGACCACATCGACGGCTGAGTGGAAGATCGACCTATCTCTGCAGCCGGTTTGAAAACGCCCTATCTCAGAAAATGGCCCAAGAACGCCCTATCTCAGAATTTGGTTTAAGAACGCCCTATCTCAACTGAAATTTGAAAATTTAAAATAACGTTTCCTCCACCAAAAAAGCGTCACTTCCCTTTACTATCCTCGCAACTGATCAAACTGTACAAAATTCACATTTTCAATTCAGCAGCATCGTTGAGAGTAACAACAACGTAAAAAGTGAATTCGCATCTAAAGAGAAGCAAAAAAAAAATCATGCAAAACAACTTTACGAATTTTTCTACAAAATGAACATAAAACAACCACTTTATTTCCTATTTCGCTTAAATGAAATACAAATAATTCTGGATTCAATAGCAGCCTGCATCCTTTGGGCATATTTTACTTCTGAGTATGCATGTATGTCTGTTTACGATTTTAATTTCGATGATCGTGGGCTAGCAGCGTTCCCTCCATATGTATGCATGACGGCATATGAATGCAAAACCAACGCAAAACCCGTTTAGCAAAAACAATAAAGAGCAAAGTAGCAAAGCCGCAGACCACCACAGCCATTAACATTTCGTCCCAAACGATCATTACTAAAAGTGATCATTATCTGCAGTGCTATGGAAGGAAATGCCAATGCAATGTACGCATACTCTAAGGCCATTGGCCACTAAATGAATCTGCTATGTGGACAGGCACTCACCTATAAATAAAAACTTAATGTTGTACTCAATGTCTCAGTGGCGTTGCGCAAGTAAACAGCCGCCAAATAAAGGATCACATTTCGTTCGTTCATACACTTCAACCCCTTCGCCATGGGTTAGCAGTCCACTGTCTTCGCTTATGTCTCAAAATAGGGAATTCCTCATAACAACATGACGCTGGCAACACAAATGTATCTTCCGACTACTAGTAGTTGAGGCGAACGCATGTTGCTCTGTTGCCAAGCGAGTTGCTATGCGCAGAAATTTAATATCTATCTTTTAGTTTGAAATTACCGGCCCACTAGCGATCTTTTTTTATTTGAGCTCTCTTATCTTGCATACGCTCTCCCTCCCCTCTTTAATTTTTTTCGTTTTCTCGTTGCGAAGTAGTTTCCCTCGCACCCCCGCTCCCCGTTGAAATTAGATCGCACATTGGTTTCTTCATGGTCATGGTCATTCCAAATCCATGTCGCTGCTGTGCTTTACCATATTTATCGCTTGGACTGATGTGCGCGCGTGTATTTGCAGCCACGTTTATGTACTACATTCGGCATTAATCAAAAATTCCACCACCGTAAAAAGCAAACTATTCGTAGAGCGTCCAATTTAGACGCCAGTCAATGCTCAAAAACAATACCCAAGCAAATCAGCACTCAGCAACAAAGTTAGGAAAATAGAGGAGAGCACAGTGATTGTCGATCGCGTGAGTTCGCCAGCAACATTGCTTAGCATCAAGAGTTAAAGGCTTTGGTGCGTGAAATACACGATTCAGACATCGATTCAGCTACATTTACTTACATACTTCACATTCCCATAGCCATTCCCAAGTCATTGCCGCTTGCATTTGTTGTATTGTTTATTTATTTTATGCTTGCTTGGCTATTTACAATTGGATTTTGCTAAGAAAATTTCACTGAAACGCTCATTCTATGCTACCATTGATTTGATTTTCGCCTTGTAATGAGATAAAAGTATACAAGCCGCCGCGACAGTGACAATTTTATCGATTTGAAAATTGTCTTATTTAGGTATGCTGTGGTTTCCTGATTATTTTTGAAGTCCCAGCAGTGGGAAATGCTTACAAGGGTAATGACGGAGTGTGAGAAAACGCATATATGATTATTTGTTTAATATTGCTAAGAGATCAAAGGCGAAAGGATAACTGAATGGAACTGCTTTGAGTGGGTACAGTTGCGACAAGTGGCGAGTGATCGATGAGTTCATTGCCAGTAAGGAGCGTGAGGATAATTTAGACGCTAGAAAATAAACAACTTTACTAGTAATAATATTCTAAAAGAGAGGGAAAGGCTAGCCTTTCGGCACTGAGAATCCTAAATACTTCCAAATTAAAAACCGGAAACATACGAAGGTCCTAATGAAATTCATAAATGACCCCATAATGCACATGAGGGACGGGATAGCTACAAAACTAGTCATTTCTAGGAATTTGAAGGTATCTATTGCTGACTGAGCATTCTGGAGGACAGTATACCCTTCACCAAACCCGGAGATGAAGATTGGTACACTGACGGATCGAAACTTGATGATAGAAAAACTGGAGCTGGTATATTTGGGCCGAATTTTAAAAGATCGATACCAATGGGCACCTACCCCACCATTTTTCCAGCAAATATTCACGCGATAGAGATCTGTGGCAGAGAATGCCTCAGAAGTGGCAAAACTTCTAAAAACATCTGCATTATGTCGGTCGGTCAGGCTGCCTTGTCAGCGCTGGGGTCCCACATAATAACATCAAGACTAGTGAACGACTGCCTCAGCACCCTAAATGCTCTTGGAAGCAATAACACAGTACATATTACTGGGCTGGGTGCCGGGGCATGAGGGCATGAGGGCCACGATGGCAATGAACAGGCAGACTGACATTGTTACCTGAGTTATCACCTCAGTAAAATTAATCCGTCAGCCACGAGCGTGTGTCGCTTCTGTGAGATGGACGAAGAAACGCCAGAACACATCCTAGAGCCAAACCTAGAGGTCGCAGTGCTCATGGCTCATAATAATAAAATTAACGTCTGGGTTGAAAATGGCGCAACTCACTCTGGTGAGCTGCTACCAGTCTTCAAACGACTTGTTTTCAGGGAAAAGCTCGAAGGCCTCGAAGACGAATTGAATGATATAACCGGCCACATAACTGTTGCTGGAGATTTCAACGCAAAAAGCGTGGAATGGGGTATGCCCTAAACAAACACCAGGGGAAGACTGGTCCTTGAAATGGCAGCCCGCATTGGCCTGACCATCCTCAACACCGGAACGACCCCTACATATCGAAGGCCGGGTTTTGGATACTCTATCCCTGACTTAACCCTGGTTTCAGAAAGCCTTCTTCGAAAGGCTGATGGATGGAGAGTGATGGAAGACCTGACTGGCAGCGACCATAACTACATCACCTTCCAAGTCATTGACACAATGCGAGACCAAACACGCAGCATCCCTCGCAGGTAACCAGGATGGAACCCGTCTAGGGTCGATGTTCGCAAGTTCGACACATCACTCCTAGCAGATTCTCAAGGTATTTCACCCACAACGGGAGAGATCTACAACAGAAGGTCTTGTGCTAAGCTGGTCGAAGAAACCAGGCGCTGCATACACCGGGAATGCAAAGCCTCAATGCTGCAGAGGAGAGCATGGTCAGGCAAAAAGCAAGTATACTCGTGGAATGACCGAATTGCAGAGCTCCGAAGGGCCTTCCATAGAATGCGGAGACTTGCAACGCGCGCTCGTGGCAGACCTGAGGCACACAAGAGCGCTAAGAAAGCACTGAGGGCCGATATAAAGATGAGTAAACGGAACTGCTGGAAAGCGCTATGTGACGAAGTGGATCGTGATCCCGGGGGCCAGGAATACAAAATAGTGATGAAAAAGTTCCATACATCATCGCAAGCGATGGATGAGTTCCGAGTTAAGAATATAGTGGATGCACTATTTCCCATACACCCACTAAGAGCAGATACAGCCGAGGCACCACTGTTTTCGACAGACGAGCTGAATTTAGCCCTGCGAAGCTGGAAAGCCGGCAAGGCTCCAGGCCCCGATAGCATATTAGCGGAAGCAAACAGGTTAGCAGCGAAAGCGAGCCCTGTTCTCCTGCGTAACATTTACAACAGCTGCCTTAGGGCCCGGGTCCTCCCAAGCTAATGGAAAAAGGCGAGGCTGGTGATTATACCCAAGGGCAAAGGGGACCCAAACTCTCGTTCATCTTTCCGGCCACTCTGCATGCTAGACACAGCAGGCAAGATGATGGAGAGTCTGCTCAAAATACGCTTGACGTCAGCCATAGAAAGCGAGGGAGGCCTTTCACCCCCACAACATGGCTTCAGGAAGGGACACTCAACTATAGGAGCGATTGGCGAAGTAGTCGAGGCGGTACATAAGGCCGAAGAAGCCTGCCACCAGGCGCTGCCAATAGTGCTGCTAGTCATACTGGACGTCAAGAACGCCTTTAACTCGGCAAGATGGGACGACAGGCTGGAGGCCTTGGAACGGTCATTCAAGGTTCCAACATACTTGCTAGATATGATCCGGGACTACCTCAGAGATCGTTGGCTTGTGTACGACACAACACACGGTCAGAGAAAGAGACGTATAACCGGCGGAGCGGAACAAGGGGTCTGTACTTGGCCCGGACCTCTGGAATGCCACGTATGACAGTCTGTTGCGCACGGAAATGCCGGAGAGCACCTTCCCTGTCGCCTTCGCGGACGACGTGGCCAGCCGTCATAACAGCAAGAAACGTCCAGCTAGCACAGCTCAAGCTAAACCAGGTCATGCGTAACGTCAGTGGATGGATGAGCGATCACGGTCTGCAATTGGCTACAGCCAGAACAGAGATCGTGCTCCTTACCAGGAAACGGATCCCAACAATTATAAATATGATGGTCGGACCTCAACTCGTGAAAACTGCTAGGTCTACAAAATACCTAGGGGTGAAGTTTGACAGCAAACTCACATTCTGGGAAAACATCCATTAAGTATGTGAAAAAGCTGCGCAGAGCACGGTAGCTCTAAGCCGGATGATGGCGAACGTGGGCGGCCCGAAGCCGTCCGGTCGGTGCTCCTGTACGGGGCAGAAATATGAACGGAAGCATTAAAAGTCAAAAAATACCGGATTCAAATGTCTTCGGTCCAGCGCAGAGGGGCACTACGCATTGCTCCTGCATACCGTACAGTGACCGCGGACGCGGTTCTAGTTATTTCTGGCGCCATGCCTATTGAGCTACTTGCTTACGAGCGAAAAGAGATATACAATCTCAGTGCCGAGATAGGTCGAGCAGCTGTCGTGGCAGGGGCGCGCGAGCAACTAATCCAACAGTGGCAACAAAACTGGAACGCCAGCACAAAAGGTCGATTGACGCACCCCCTGATAGCCGCCCTTCAAACATGGTTGAACAGACCGCATGGGGAAGTCGACGCTATTCCTCACAGGTCATGGTTACATCGAGAATATCTTCATAGAATGGGAAAGGTGGACTCACCATTCTCTCGCTACTGTGGAAACGTCGAAGATAACGTGCACCATACATTCTTCACTTGCGAACACTTCTTAATTTCGCGCAGAATGTTGGAAGAAAGATACGGAGACATAACTCCGAACAACATAATTGGGGCAATGATCTGTAGAGCAGACAAGTGGTAAGCAGTTGTGAGATACGTGAAATTCGTATTCCGCTGCAAACGAGCGGAGGGATGTCTACTGAGGACACCCGAATGAAACGCCCCTACAAAAGAGCAGCCCAGAGGCTCTAGCAGCGCGCACCTGCATCTGAAGACATGCAGAATTGCGGTGCCAGATGAGGGATTCTTGCGCGGGCGGTGGGAGTTTGGGTTTTAGTGGGTAGCCCAACATGCTCCGGTGGGAGTCCTACACTCGGGAACCAGTGGTCGTGGGATAATAATAATAATAACTAGTATTTATTAATAAAATTATATACATGAAATAGGAGCTAGGATAGCCCAATGTGACCAGCACCTCTGTCTTGAGAAGAGCAACCACGATATTCTGAAATTCAGAAATAATCACATCCTTGCTTCTCACAAATACGAAGCGCTAGCTCGTCAGCTCTCAATACGGCGGTCATCGGTAGACAAGACCTTCACACCGACGAGCATTGAACAGGCTTTTCCACAAGTCGGCGTGCCCAGGGGGGCACCGCGTAAGCGGAGCTTCGATTGTCAAAGGCTTACCACTCCTTAGTCGGTGGAGGCTCAACTGGTAGAAGAGTCTACGGCTTTCGAAAGTCATATCAAAGACTTTAAAATTGTACCACTGGGAACAGATGCCCCCGGCGAACACCGGCCGGATTGGCGAAACCAGCTGGATGAGCAAGGCTCGCGTGACATGTACTTCCACCGCTGGCAGGACTTGTAAAACGGAGAGAAAGATAAATGAAAGAAGAAAAAATTGGAGAAACGGGGAAAATGTCCCCAGGTGGGGGACATCGAGTATGTACGAGAATAAGTTTAGCAAGTCTGTTAGCTAAGCGAGTTGTGCATGTTGAGCGAGGCTCGCAAGACGGGCACTTCCACCGCTAGCAGGATTTGCTTTGCAGGTCTGTGCCAAGCGATTTGTGCAGGTCGAGCGGGTCGCGCAAGACTGTACTTCCACCGCTGGCAAGACTTGTAAAACGGAGAGAAAGATGATGAAAAGAAGGCAAATTGGAGTTAAGGAGAAACTGTCCCCAGGTGGGGGACATCGAGTGTGTATGAGAATAAGTTTTGCAAGTTGTGGCTGCTCGAGCTGGTCTAGCTGGCGAGAACTACTTCGGTCTGTTCATGGTGCGGCCCCTCGGGGAATAACGTGGGGGCTGTGGTGTGGAGTTCCATTGCAACCGGATGTCGGGATCCAGGTAAAAGTAATTAAATAGTATACATATACATACACATATTGCTTTCTTTATGTATATACATAACTATTTTTGAATGGATTTCGAGTGTCAATAAAAAATTTTAATTGTAAATTGTATAATAAATTAAATTTTTTTTCATTTCGTGGCACACTAGTTTAATTACTCTGGATTGGTTCCCTTCGACAAGAAGAACATTTTCGCCGTTTAGTGTTAACATTTTGAAGTATCTTAAACTTTTAAAATGAAAAAAAAAAAATGTTAAATTTCAAAAATTGCTGCCATTTTTTTTTTATTTGGTGGCACACTATTGAAACTTCACAGATATGTTGTATTTGATGCCAATTTTCATTGCCTTTAATATGAAAATTATATTTGAAAACTTCCGAAAGTTATTTAAAAAAAAAAACAATTATGATTTTTTCGAGTGACAATCAACAAATTAGTAATTTCGGTACTTTTTCGCCTAAATAAACGTTGTAAGGCTACAATTTTTCAAATACTTGATTTATTTTTTATTGTATTTGTTTCTGGAACTTCGTTGATTGAGATAAATAAAAGAAGAGAAGTGACACTAAAAAAATAACTCGTAAGATTTGCTCATATACACACAATACGAACTTTGATTTCAAAGGAAATCCAATTCCTTCCTTCTAATCTCCGCTGCGTTTGCTTGCGAGCGTTTGCATAATTGCTGAATAGATATGCATCATTCAAATCCACAATAAGCGGTGCAACTTTTACATTTTACATAAGAGTCCCTACCATATCACAATATGAATAACCCATACAACAATTGAAGCTATTCACACAAAATCCGCTGCAACATTGCATCCTGATCCTCGCCAAAGGTGTGCATACACATGATTCGGTTATAACATATGCACATTTGTAACGCTAAGTATCCGAAGGCATACATATGTTGCAGTGATGATTGTAGGCAAACTAGAACCAAACGAAAAAAAATACAACTACTACAACAACACAAAACATTAGAACACTTCACATGTGTGTACGTGGGCTGTACGTAAGGAAGGTAGTTAGTGGCATTGTTTCGAGGATGTTAAGGTGCTTTCTGAAGTAATGGTGTATGACAGTGGCGGCATTTGTGGTGGTGGTGTTCGTGCAGCAGATGCCACAATCGAAATGGTCGTTCATCATAAAATTTGAAAATTTGATATGCAATCTGCTGTTGCACCGCATGTTTTTTTCGTTGATTTTTTTCGTTTGGTTGTTGTTTGGAGATTTTTACATATGTTACGCGTACAATCTTTATTTCGGTGCGTGGAGGATCTATGGGAAACGCTTGATTTTGAATAGATTTTATTTTGAAATGGCACATATGGGTGTAGTATTTGCTTGTTATTGATGACGTTGATGGAATGTTTTTTTTTTCGTTTAGCTGTTTGTTTGCATTTCACAAGAACATAAGTGTATGTATGTATGTATACGTTGCTTAGAGTATTTATTTTTCGTAAATTGTAACAATTTTTAGCTGGTAAGAATATTTCTCACGCTCTGAATAGCAAGCAATTTTGCGCCCTTTCCATGGTTTGCCATATACTATATACATACGAATGTTTGTTTGTTTGTATGTATCTAAGGATAATGGAAGGATTTTTGCGTAATGCGGGTGCAGTTTGTTTGGGTGTGCGGTTGTACGGTTTTTCTGCAGTGTATTTCTATGAGATAACTGGATATGCGTGAAGCATTCTGAATAATTGAAATTTGACGCAGAGAGGTATAACTTGGTGGATGCATATTTTTGTTTTATAAAAATGCAAATATACATATATCTAAATCAACCAACCGAGTAAGTATGCCAACGAGCCCTAACCGCCAAAAAAACTTAAGCGAAATTTTTTTCATAATTTCGCATAGTGCAGAAACGCTGCTTCCTACAGCATCTAGACGAATTTCTGCATTAAAAAGAAATTTTTGAAAAAACTGTCTCTTACGGTAAAGAAAAGGAGCTTTTTCGAGCGAAAGAGAGAAGGGTGTTAGTTTACCGAGGAGAGTTTTAACCCACCTAGGATTGTTGGTTCGGTCCCCTAACCCTGTTGAGTTCGATGAAGCCGGTTAGTGGTGGGTTGCCTCAGGAGCGGGCAAAAGGCGCACCACCAACTCAGAAATCTATTACTGCTCCATTTGAAATTTAAACTTCGGTAGGGTTTATCTCATCCGGATCCGGATATAGTCTTCTTCAGATCTGTCCTGGTCTAAAGACGAATACGGAGGGGAGTGACTCTGTTGGTAGGGCGTCAACGTACCTTTATTTTCTTCGGTCGTGCCTAGTGCACATACAGTACCCCAAACAAGTGACCACGTGTTGATATTTTTTTAATATTTATAATCTGCCTTATCCTGAGTTTAATCCGAAAAAAATTTCACCCGAAAATTTTTATTCCGCTCATAGTAAATATATGGAAATCGAAATTAAAAAGTGAGCCGGTTCGGGGAAAATAAAACTCATGATAAGGCAAAATGTTTTTCGAGTTAAATTATTTTTCTATAAAAATATTGTCCAAGCATTAACTAAAACCATATAAATCACAGTTTCAAAATTTATAAAAAATTTAAGAAAATTCAACAAATTTTCATCAAAATTTTAACTTTAAATCTGAATCTTTACCACATTTTTGGGTATGCAGTTTTATTGCCCATACAATTTTAGTATAGGAAGTCCAAGTTCCAAACGGATAAAAAATCCCATTGATTTTTGAGAAGTTTTTGTTTTTGGTGATGGATTTTCGCACTTTTTTTCATATAAGCATGAATTTCTTATGAAATAACATGCGGGAGACCGTGCACTTGTTATATAAAAAAAAAAACACAAAAGTAGTATCTAAAAAAAATCTCAAAAATCCACGCGATTTTTGAGCCGGTTGAAACTGTCACTTCATTAAACTACAATAGTTCTAGAGATTCATTTTACAAAATTAAAATTTTGACGAAAATTTGTTGAATTTTCCTAAGTTTTATATAAAGTTTGGAATTGCGATTTATATGGTTTTGGTTAAAGCTTGGATGGTATTTTTATATAAAAATAACAAAAAAAGTTTAGCTCGAATAACCTTACGAATATCACTGCGATAGCCGAAACTAGCCCGGCCTTTGCTTATATTTTCTAAAAGTATACATGTACAGTAAAAAAACACTCGATGGATTTGCAATAATTAGTTCGTATTTTTATTTTATGGCCTACCAAAGTTTTCGTGTTCCAACCTAAGTAGCTTTCAAAAAAGTGGAAGAAATGGCTATAATAAATGTCTGAGCTAAATTAAAAGTTAAGACGTATATAGTAAAATTTCATGGGAAATATTTTCGTAGAATATTTTAACCCATTATCTCCCGCAAGAAATCGTCATTTTGACCAGATAACCCTCAAAAAGCACAAACGGACAAACAAAAAGGACAAACTACAAAGCTGGGTTCACTCAAGAGACCTGATGGCTAGTGTTGAGACTACCTCTGTTCTTCTAGAGACTCACTTTCCTGGAAATCAGGTGATTGTTACGCCTTCTTCTCCCTCGACTGGAGAGGGCAGAAATGCGAGAGCCAATGTGTCAAGGTACAGCTGGTTTGACAATTTCAAATCGCCCGGTCCGGATAACATCCTACCTATTGTACTTAAAGAAGGCGTTGAGCTTTCGTTGGCGACCTTGAAAAAGATTTCCACAGCGTCGCTTGCACTTGCCTACATACCACAACCTTCGAGGCTGCGTGATGTTGCTGTTATACCTAAGGTTGGTAAGCATGACTATACTAGCCATAGAAACTACAGGCCTATTAGCATGACATCCTTCATACTCAAACTTTTGGAAAGATTGGTAGAGTTGCGCTTTTGTAGAGAGGCGCTTCCATCACATCCTCTGGCTTTCCATCAAAATGGCTATCAGGCGGCAAAATCATGTGAGACGGTTTCGGAAAATCTTGTTGCCAGAATTAGCAATGCCATCAATAGGAAAGAATTCGCAGACATTGACACCTTCGATAGCATGTGCAATTCTGCTCTACGGCATGGAGTAGATTCTGCACTGGTAACTTGGCTTCGTTCAATGCTGACGCAGCGGGTCATCAGGATTGAGGCAGAAGGATGTCATTATGTCACGTTCGGAGTTAAAAAGGGCTGCCCTCATGGAGGTGTGCTTTCTGCTTAGCTCTGGTGCCTGGTAATTGATTATCTTTTTGGCACTTTTAATGATTCTGATATCTACGCTCAAGCCTATGCGGACGATGTGGCCTGTCTAGGCAAGGGCCCATCTCTACCGGCTGTTTGCACGAAATGATTAACACTTGGTGTGATGGAAATGGGCTCCCCGCTAATCCAACCAAAACTAGTGTTGTGCTGCTATTCACTAGAAGGAGAAAGTCGGATGGTCTCATTTCCCTCACACTTAAAAGGAGTCACAATTCAGACTTCTCCCGAAGTGAAGTATCTGGGAGTAATTCTGGATACAAAACTATCGTGGTAATCTCACGTGGAGCACAAAGCATTGACAGCATTTTGGCAATGTAAACAAGCCTAGGGCCAAACGTGGGGTCTGTCACCAAAGAGGATCCTCTGGATTTGTAAATTTATTGCCGTATGGTGTACGGGAGCTTTCTCTACAACAACTGGTGCTGCTCTTGATGTACGGCTTCACTTACCGTCACTTTGTGTTGTTGTTGTCGGTTGAGATCTCAGTAGTTGTCATCGAGTTCCACTAACGGCAGCCCCAAGAAGCGTGCAGCCTCTATGGGGTCGGTCCACAGGGACGACGCCGTTAGGGTTGTGGGGTTTTCCGGGCATGCGAAGAGATGTTTCGAGTCGTGAGGGGTCTCTCCGCATGCCGGGCATTCATTCGGCACATCGGCATTTAGCCTACTCAGGTAGGAGTTTAGCCTGCTGCAGTAGCCAGAGCGAAGTTGGGCTATCGTTGTTCTGGTCTCCCGAGGCAGATGGAGCTCCGTCGCGTCAGTGTCCGGCGTTTGTGTGCCTCGAACGGCATTCACAGGTCTAGAGTCTACATAACTCGAGACTGCGTCCCTGCGAATGCCGCTCAGGGCCTGTCCGTAAGCTGACGGGTCCAGAGGTTGCTTAATGAACCTCGGGACTTCGTCCGTCAGTTCATATAGATGCCTCCTGACGTGCCTTGGAGAGGGCTCCTCTGCAAGCAGCTGTCTATTTGGGTGGCCACATCTGTGGCTCCCAACCAGAAACTGCTTGCATAGCATCGTGTTGTGCTCCCTAATTGGGAGCATTTTCGCCTCGGCGACCATGCTTCGTCGGACCCGGAGCGATGCGCGTGCTATTTTAGCCGGCAGTTCATACTGCATTATCCGGCGGACAAAGCCAAGCGTCGAGTGACCAGAAGGCTGCACAAACTGCCAACAACCTGTGCCCCCTTGCTTTCACTTGCGGTGAAGTTCAGGTGGCCATCGGGAAGGCGAAAGCCTCCAAAGCCATGGGTCCCGACGGAATATGCATGCTGATGCTAAAAAATTTGGGTCCTGCGGGGGTAGCGTACCTAACGGAGGTCCGCAATTTGTCTATGGCCACTCTTATCATCCCAGACATCTGGAAGGTGGGGAGAGTGGTCCCACTGCTCAAACCGGGCAAACCTGCCAACATAGGAGATTCTTATCGGCCGATAACACTCCTTTCCCCGGTAGCGAAGACACTCGAGGCCTTTCTGCTCCCGTATTTCACAAACCACTTGACCCCGGCGATGCATCAGCATGGTTTCCGTAAAGTGCACAGTACAACAACAGCACTTAACGCCATAAACACTCAGATAACTCGTGGCCTTAAACGTAAACGTCCCTGTGAGAGAACGATTCTAGTAGAGTTGGACCTGTCAAAGGCTTTTGACACTGTCAGCCATTCCACGCTACAAGAAGATATAGAGGCTTCCTCTCTCCCACAGAGGCTCAAACGGTGGTCGGCAAATTATCTGAGTGGTCGACACTCGTCGGTAATGTTTAGGGACAAATCGAGCAAACTTAGAAAAATAAAACAGGGGGTTCCACAGGGTGGTGTCCTTTCACCGCTACTTTTAACTTTTACATTTCCAAGCTCCCTCAACCACCATAGGGAGTCTCGATTGTCTCTTACGCAGACGATTGCTTGATCATGGCGACTGGGAATGGAATTGATGACCTGTGTTCGAAAGTAAACGGGTATGTCTCCGAACTTTCTCTCTTCTTCACTGCAAAGTGTCTAGCCCTCTCCCCTACGAAATCCTCTGCGACCCTGTTCACAACCCGGACGAAGGAGGTCAGGCTACCGCTGGGAATTCACGTCGATGACACACCAATTCCGACGGTGAATAATCCCAAAATACTCGGAGTAACATTTGACAGCCTGCTCTCCTTCTCTGCGCACGCAACCGCTATTGTCAATAAAGTACAGAGCCGCAGCAAGGTCCTCAAGTCGCTAGCCGGCAGTACTTGGGGCAAAGACAAAGAAACGTTGCTGGTAACATAGAAGGCAATAGGCCGGCCGGTTTTAAACTACGCAGCACCAGTGTGGTCGCCGGGGACTAGTAGGACGCAGTGGTTGAAGCTACAGACAGTACAAAACACAGCACTTAGGACAGCGACCGGATGCCTCCTGATGTCACCAGACGTCACTTTGTGTCTTCATACGTGGTGAAGCCTTAAAGCTCACCTGCAGACTAAAAAGAAACGGATGTTGGTATAACAATGAGTGGGGCAAGCCGGAAATTGCTGGCGGAGAGTCCTGAGCACTTGTGCCTTTTCAACGCCAGAGGATAGTACGCCACTATAACCTTTGTTGAAGAGATTCTGTAATGTTGAGTTCCCTGAGGCTGCATGTGGGCAAAACACATGTTGCCTTCAATCTCAGAACGTCTATCTAATTTTTTGCTCTCATTGAGCAGAAGGAACTGTAGAAAACTGCTGACTGGTCACTTCACGTGGCACAGACATCTGACTGTGATAGGCGTACATTACAACTCCATTTGTCCATCCTGCCTTGAAGAGGATTAGACACGGTGGAACACTTTTTGTGCTTCTGCCCTTCTTTGCAAGAAATATTCCAAGTTGTGTTGAGAGACGAAGACCTGGGTTTTTTGACACCCGACATATTGTGCCTTGCAGAAAATTTATTAAAATAAACAACTTCTAGTTAGCTTTTTTGCGGGAATTCAATAAATAACTAACTTTTAATTAGCTATGTCAAAACTAACTTTGAGTTAGTCGTAAAGTCGGGCAGGAGTCATGCAGACGTTATCGGGAGTTTGTTTTCCTTACAAGTTTCTATTAAAATATCGTCATGCAAAAATTAATTTCAATGCACTTTTTTTCTGAACTTCGCAGATTCTTTTTCGTAATCAGGACAAATAAAAGGAAAATCGAAATTTTATATTATCATTTTGAAGATATGTCTGTCGGTGTTCGAATATGGGGCCACCTACAGCAGAATATGTAAACAAATATGAAATGTAATAAAATAAAATAAATAAATAAAAAAGTAAAAAAAAACAATAAAAATATTTTGTTTTTCTTATTGATATTTTATGTCCAAAAGTAGCTAGCTACAAGTTAGTTGACATCTAATGCAGAGGAAACCAGTTCTCACTATTTTGCGACCATCGCCCTCCAAAAGTAGTTGGTTACGGCCAAAGGAATTAGTTAATAAATAGTTACCACTGGTCGACTGGGACATGAAAACGGACAGCATGTAGCCTGAGTGCTGTTTTCTGCACATGTTGTTTTGTGCCTGGTTCCGACAAACAAAAAAACCTCAATCTCTTAAGGAAAATAAATTTGCGGGGTACGTCGGAGGATTTTCGAGAGAAAATGGAGAAAATGTGATCAGTCCGCTTCTAAAGGACTAGTTAGGGTATATTTATTTCTTCAAAGGCCAATCCGAAGTCTTTCCCATCCAACTAGTCGACGAGTCAATCATCCCGAAGCGTAGCTCAGAAAGGCATTAAGCAACCTCGAAACTCAATAATACGCGCGTAGTCCTTGAGGTGCTATATGGGTTTTAACCAATACACCACCCAGTCAATAGCGTTCAATGTGGTGGACTGAAGAAAGGCTCATTTAGTTGTACAGCGATCTGCTGAATCGGTGGCACTAACTTCTAGAGAAAAAGTTCTAAGCGAAACATTTCTGTGCATAGACCTTCGGGAGAGTATTACTCAAAACTAGAAGTGCAGAGCAAAAGGAACCTTGCTGTTAATATCTTCACCCTTGCGGTTCGGTCCAGCTATAAAGAGACAGGATCTCACTATTTTTTAACCAAAGATTTTGTGATTTTTCTATCAAAAGGAATAACATTATACAAAGACAGCCTATGCCACATATTTAATAAATAGAATTAGAGCATTGCATCTAAAACTTAGCTTTTGTCTGTGTGCTAAGAAAACAAGAAAAGCTACTGCCATAACCTAGTACGTTTCTCTTAATTTATAAAGATGGCGGACCAGTGCATTTAATACACTTCTAGAAGTTTTAAAATCTAAACGACCGAATTAACACATATTCCGATTTCCAAGGACAGATTTTATCACACAAAAAAACTCACTTTGTTTCAAGTCAGCTGCAGTAAAATAAAATAATTGTAATTTTCTTGAAATATATTTTACCAAAATTGCAAGTTGTTACACAATGCATGATTTGTATTTTTTAAAAGCAAGCCACTGAGATGTGCAATGAGATAAAAACGAATGGTCAATAAATCAGTAAACACAAGTAGGCAGCAAGCAGTCTAGCCACTGCAAGATGACCATAAACGTAACCCCCAATTAACCTTCACATTAAATAAATACTAAAAAAGCAAAAAAAGAACAGATTGAAAAAATCGAATTAACAACTCACGAAAACTTGTACGCACCCACATTGGCCAACCAACCAGCAGTCGAAGAGCCAAAGAAATAAACTTGCAAACGAGCTTATAACAAGCCAATAATTTTAAGAAACCTAAATTTGTTAGACTGCAAACGTAAATCTTGCATTGCCTGTACAAGCTAACAAAGCATTTTTCATTTTTTTCTGATGCACTTAACAAAACTAAAATACCAACAGCAGCAGCAGCACCAACAGAAGCGCAAGTAAAGTTCAAAAATTCAAATTGTGTAAAAACTGGAAAATCGCTTGTTAATGCCTAATGCAAACATAAATACTTACATATAGATATATATTTGTCATTGCAATAACGCAAGCGAAAAAAAGTATACTTGAGCCGTATTGGTTGCGTTGTGACGCGCCTGCGCAACACCGGCAAAGGGCCTATGAATTCTTTTATATTCATATATGCATACACAATTAAAGCATAGCAACAATTTTAAGTGAATACACATGTGCATACATATGCGCGTGCAAACATACATACATTTCAGTACACAAAGCGTACGCGAGTGCTCTTCAACAACGAAGCTCAGCTCACTTAGATATTTGCTTAATTTTTGGGCCTGGCTGCTCTAAAAATTAAAATTTGTGTTTAACCATATTGTTATATTGTACGTAAAAAAGTAGAAGAATAGACAATGAAAAATAAAAAAACAAAATAAATAAATGCAACCTTGAGCGAGACCTTCGCCTTAAAACCTTTGATGAATGTTAAGTAGCAGAGAATAAATGGTCTTGACGAACTCATTTTTTTCTGTGCACATGTATGCTTGTATGTTTGATTTTTAGGCAGATATAACGATAAAAAATAATGCGCGTATAAATTATATGTATTTAGTTAAAAAGTTCAAAGCAAAAGCAAATTCGATTTAATTTTTATTTAAAGTTGATTAAGCGAAAAACTAAGGGTTGTACATAGCAGATAAAAGTAATCGCAATGATTTGAAATATCAATCGAAATTGTACATATTTAATGGTAATACTAAAATGAAAGTAGTAATACTGACAGGGCAATTCCTTCGACTGACAGTCACAGTCTTTCGATAGACCGAAGTCAATTCTGGCAACTAATTTGAAAGCTCTTTTCTATCTTTCGAAAGACTAATTGAAAGATTTGCTAGCGAGAAAGCTTTGCGTTATGCTGTTTGCAAATACGTTTTTTTTTTACGCTTAAATTAAATTAGAAGAACATAAAGTAATAAATAAAAGAAAATTAAAAAAAAAAAAATGAAAATAAAACACAATAATTCAGATCTATATCTGTATCTTCTTTATCTAAATATTCACCCAGACCTTTGCTATTATATTAAATATTTAAATTTACCTTCCTCTTTATCTTTATGTTTAGGTTTCTTTACTTTTATTTTAATCTCTGCATTTATTAATTTCTTCTTCTAAATACTCAACTTTATTTATCAATATTTAAGCATATACTTAGGAGGCTTTTCCGGCCCAACCATGTACATGTATGGCATTGGTACTGGTGTCACTTTTGAATTGATTTTTTCGCTTTATGTTAAACTAATTCGAAATTGTCTGCACATCAGCATCAAAATACCTTTCTAATGATGTATAACACTGTGAGACAAATGGTAGGGGTCAGTGATCGGGAAGGGTTCAAACTACTGGGGAAAGTTATATCGGTAAAAAAGAAGTTATACGTGTCCCTGCGTTTCGCTGGGTCACGTCTGGGAATCGATATATATCGATTTGAAGTTAGTAACTATCGTATAGGAGAAATTGTCACCTTTGGTGGTCTTTTTTTTGACTCGAGAACCACTAGTCCGATTTAAAAAAAAATTAAAAATTACAATTCCTTTAATCTGTTCATATAACGTTTTTCTATATAATCAACAGTTTTGCCGGTAAAAATAAATGTATGAAGAAAAAAAATATTTTTTGCCTAAAATATTAAATTTTTTTATTTTTTAAATTCATAAAAAATCCAAAATAATCAAAATAAAGTTTAAAAGCGCGCTCCACTGTGTGAGTAATGCAGTATTTGTTGAAAAAGCTCTTTTGCCACAAACGTAACAAAATAAATTGATATTTTCTGGACAATTTGCACTCATTTCGGTTTTATACTTTTATTACTTTTTCGACACTTTAAAAAAATCGTATATAGAAAAACGTTATATTAACAGATTAAAGGAATTGTAATTTTTAATTTTTTTAAATTTGTTTGAGCAAAATCGGACTAGCGGTTCTCGAGTTATGTCAAAAAAAAGACCACCAAAGGTGACAATTTCCCCTATATGATAGTTACTAACTTCAAATCGATATACCTCGATTCCTAGACGTGACCCAGCGAAACGCCGGGCCGCGTATAACTTGTTTTTGACCGATATAACATTTCCCGTTGGTTTCATCCCATCCCATCCTCATTCGTTTGCTACCCATATTGTAATATTTTTTTCAAGTTATTAATACAATTGAATTTGACTTTTTAAATAGGTGGCAACCCTGTTAAAAATGTTTTCGTAATAAAGCATTCTTAAATTTCGTTCGTGTGCATCCATATTGTAAAATTTCGTTGAACTTATAGTTTAAAGTAGAATTTAACTTTTTAAGCAGGTAGCATCCCTTCTCTATAAATATACTATATGTTAACCCAGGTCATAAGATATCTGCATGCGAAATTTTATATAAAGAAAGACGCCACACACTCACTCACATACTTCCTCATTTCTAGGATCAGTAGGATTTCATTTAACTGACCAATATTTTTGCCCATTATAGGCGGAGTCCGTTATAACCGAGTCTATTTTAGCCGAGTTTTTTTCATGTGTTTGAACTAGGACTTGACAAATAGGTACATAATAACAGAGTTGCCATCTTAAGCAAGTTCATTATAAATGGATTACACTGTACGTATCCATCACCATTTGGAGTTTTTTCTGTCAAAAGGGCTTTTTACCATGAAAGTTGGCAAGGGAGTTTTTTGTAAGCCTTTCGTGGCAGAATAAATAAAATCTTTCAAAGTATCTTGCCTACTATCTTTCAATTACCTTACGAGAGACTTTCAACTATCTTTGCTAAAATTGTCCTGTAATAGTGATTGTAAAGGCGTCGTTAAATTTGTCTTATCTATAAAGAGCATCAGGTCAGTTTTCACCAGATTCTCTCTAAGAGAAAATGTATGGATTAGAAAGCTACTTTATAAGGATAAACCTCTATAATTTCGACAAAAACCAGCTGCAATCCTTCGCCCGCACAACGTCCAAAAAAGATAGATAACTCTTTTTCTAGCGGCATTCGTCTCTCGGCATTCAATGGCAAACACCCCCACACCACACCCATTATTTCTGCTTCTAATAAAACCATTTGACGATCGGAAGCGGCATAAATCTTAAGGTCACTCCATTTATGTCGCAACATCAAAAGGCACAACGCAAACTGGATGAGAAGCTCGGACAGTCCATGCAAACAACTGCTATTGCCTTTTCGAATTTTTCATATTCCAGCCAACTAGAATAATTAAGAAACCAAACGTTGCTCCTTTTAAACCCAAACACTTTACAGCTTTATTATCGTGATAGGGTTAAACACCAAATTAAATTAGCTATACATATTTCCTGAAGGCTTCTGACTTCTTATAGACATTTTCCTAATTAGAAAAAATTTTGTTTGACTGTTTTTGTACATAAATAAACAAGGATAAACAAACATTTGAGTAGTCTCAAAATTATAAATTAGAATACTGTTAAGAAAAATAAACAAACCTCTTTGTGCGCAATACATACTAATTTGGCTTTTTATACATATAGTTTGTTTACATCGCAAACCAGTTTCGGACCCCTGCTTGCGTACACAGCTCAACTAATTGAAGAGAACTCAAATGATTTTTAAAGTGGCGCACCGGGACAACATTGAATGGCGAAGATTTTACGCATTTCCGCAGCAAAGTGAAGTGATTGTTTCACTGCAAATAAAAGATAAACTCATCTCAAACAAAAATATGCTTGAAAACTGAAAAAAAAAACATTCTGAAAAAAAAATTGGGGAAAAAAATTTGGAAAGTGCGCAGTTGAAGAAGTTGCACATATTCCTACGCTCAAAGCATGCGCAAATGACAATTTTCCAATAAAACTATTTAGCGGTGGTTTCAACGTAGAAAATTACAAAACATTTTGCCCTTTCAAATAATAGATTAATCTAAAAAAATCCTCCTTTTTCTTGACATAAGCGCCTAAAAGAGGAAGCAAAACAATGCGAAAAAGCATTTGATTGTTTGGCTGAAATGCGCAAAGCAGCAAAGAAAAAGGTGGAAAACAATTGACATGCGTGTCGTGTCCTTGCGCGGAGAAGGTTTCCAAGCCCATCAGCGCGCAAGTCTGTCTTTGAACTCGTCGTGCTTGGCGACATGCGTTGCACCACCACCACTACCACGGCTGTCATCGTCGCCTCAATTGCCCTTGTGAAAGCAATCATTAGGGTGAATGCGCGCCCTCCCATTCAACGCAGCCAGTTTGTTTGCTTTCTTTTGTTTTTTTTTTTTTTTTTTTTTGCTTAAATTATCATTATTTTGCGTCAATTCAATTTTTCATTTTTTCCTTATCTAATAAAGCAACGCTAAATAGGGAAAACACTTTGAACTTGTTTCCATGCACAAAAGAAGGCTCACCTTTCTTGTTGTTTATAAAAAAAAGCAATATGCTGCTTCCTTGTTTGAACTTTGCACTTTTCCGCTATATATATGTATATATTTTCTTTTAATGAAAAACCAAAATTTATTGTGAAAATGCACTTTTACCGTCAGTTATTTCCCGCGAGCGCATCGCATTGTTCCAGCGGAAGTTGCTAAGTTCTATTGTTATTATTTTAGTTTTATTGTTTGATAACCCGTTAAAGGGTATTTCGAGTTGGAGAAGAAAAAAACGCCTGTGACACAGTGGGTAGCCATAGCGAAGTAACCCTTTCAAGTGGCCTTTCTTCGCCCCGCTTGATACTGCAAGAGCAAAGGGGGAACTAAGGCTCAGTCAACGCAGTTGCTTTCCTCATTCCTCTACATTTGGTTGCTTACAAGCGTTTAGTTTTCCCATTATTACAAATCTCATCAAAATGTGCGTTTCAATTGAGTTTTAAGAGAAATTCTTTTACACAATTGAAAGAGCCAGTGTTGTTGGGAAAGATTTCGCTGAAAATAATAAAAATAAATGAAATGAAATATCAACGTAAAACATTAATAATGCTCGAGATTGACGAAATGTCTTTCAAGTCTGAGTGGAAAGGATGTTATGAAGTGAATATCGCTTATCACCTCAAATATTCATATGATCTTTCAACTCTTCAGCGTAGAGCAATTGAACTTGGAACTCTACGGATATACATACATATGTAGACAGGCAGTGTTATAAACTCTGAGCTGCACTTGAGTGAATATTTCAAGTGGTACATAAATGCATAGAAAGATAAAATATTAGTTTTAACTATTTATTTATAGGTTCCTTTGATTCCCTTGGTTTGAATCGGCGGAGCAAAATAAACGCGTTACTTACTCTGCTAAGCGAACTAAGATGGTCATGGTAAGAACTCCAAAAAGGAGAAACAAGTGTACATAATAATAGTTCGTTTCCACCAAACCTTAACTGCAGTTTATGCCTATACGAAAAAGGAGATTACAATTCGAGGGGTAATTGCTTATATTAAGTACAAGCAAGCGAAGGTTAAAAAGCAAATAGTAAGAGATAAACCTTGTCGATCAGCAGATTTTTATCCTTTTTCTTTCAGAATTCGTTTATAGTATCGTCACCCTTATGCCAGAAGCATGAATGTGCAAATTTATCAATTTTGAGTTATTGTGCTGACTTGATTAACCTTTGGATGTTCTATGTTATACCAAAACCCAGAATATCATGCGTACCCGGAAGCCACATATTTTACAATTTCAATTGCATAAATGTAGAGTTAAGACTCGTAAAAAAAATGTTCAAACTTGATTTCCCAAAGTTTTCATGCATGCGGAAAGGCTATGTAAAGCTAGAAAAGTTATTTAAAGATTTACACATGTATATTAGCGTGCATCACTATCAATACAAAAAATATCGGTACGGTTTTTCTATCGAAATTATAAAATTATTATTTTTAAAGATAAGCACCAAAATATTTCTGAAAAATATTAAGATTTACGTGAGCTGGGCCGAGAAAAAATATTTTTTTTTCATCGAAATTTTTTCTATGCTTCTCGCTACGTTCTTAAAAATACCGTGTCGCTGTGTTCATTTACGCTAACTACAAACTGTCCATATCCGAAGCGAGAGTTTTCCAATGTTATTCGCGGCTATGCTTCATATGCATGTTTATGTTGGGGAGAAATAGGTAGGATAGCAACAAAATAATGTAGTATGTATTTTATACATATAAACAAGCGCATACCAACAGCAACAAAAAATTTACCGTTTGGACACCATCCAATGTTATCCATTCCCCTGGCTGATGTTTGAACCGTAACCAGAGTTCTTTTTTTTTCAAACGTAGTGATCAATAATAACAATCTTTTGTAAATTTCGATATCAAATGAAACAAACGAAACAATATGGGTCTTCACATCGAACTCGGTATTCGATAAATCGGTATCAATCTTCGGTGTGAAGACCCATAATATCTGGAATGCATGTAACCTGCCTATGTATCGGTGTTTAGCAGGACAACGTCTGCCTTACTAGTGTAAATATAAATATTGCACATATGTAAGTATAAATATTACATCTTAAGCGTGAAATTCTAAATATTTTCCTTAATTCAATTTACAGCGTCACTTATTTAAGTAAAGATCACAAAATTTCAATGCACTGACACTACCGAAACTATCGACTATCGCTCAAAAACAATCGATGTTTCTCCAAAAATAGAATTATCGATAGTAGAATCGATAATTTTGCAGCTCTTATGCACAGTGTTATCAGTGCGGTCTTGTAAGATCAGTTTTAGGAAGTAAAACTCTGCGAATAGAAAATTGCAATAGGAACTGGGTTAAAGTCTAAGATGAATTTTCTCGAAAAAATCTCGGAATCATTCAACTAATTTTATGAAAAAAATTTATAGGTTTGAATTATCGCATTCTCTAATTTTGCAATATTATAGAGTATCTCTGCAAAGTTGCCGAATTATCTCTTCATTAGCGCCAACTAAACTAAAAATATAAACATTTAAACAGATAGTCCTTTAGAATGAATATGTACATTATTTGCACTAGGCATTAAATGGCAAGAATTCGAATGACAAAATTGGGCATTAAAAAATATTCGTGTCATTACGTTAAAAAATAGTAATTAAATTCATTCCACGTGGCATTTTTTTAAATGGCACCAATTTTTTGTCATTTCAATGCCTAGTGTAAATTCGGCATTAGATGGCAATCGTTTCTCCAACACTCAAATCCAAACATCTTTACATAAACGAACTGCGCATTTGTTATTTGTAAGTTCATTAGCACTCCAAGTAAATTATTCTTAAAAAACGAAAATAAATTCTCTTTCAATAAAATGCAGACGCTGCAGCAAAAAACTTTACACAACAACGTCTTCTCCACATTAGCATGCTACTAAAAAATCTCAAAATTTATGCAAAAGAACTCCGAAAAGACATGACGTTATACAACCTCCATGCCAGCTATCTTATTTTCTACGTTTTTCTCACATTTTTTGTGAAATGTCGCAAATACATACGATGTACCAATATATTGCCTCCACAGATATTTTAATTTATCTTATAAAAATGTCTCCATTTTATATTTTATTGTTTGTTTACTTAGAATATTTGCAATTTCGATGAGCACATCTTTAGTTTAAACAATTCAGACCCAAAACGAAACATGAAAATAAACGAGCATCGGTAGGAAGACAAATTGCGCACTCGAGACGTTATGCATGTACATTAGGGTGGTCCGAAAATACACGTAAAAAAGTAAAGTCGGAATGGTGATGCTCTCACCCCCTAGGATTGTTCCATACCGAAAAAATATACATCTATTTTTTATTTTAAATCCAAAAAATATTTAGAGGTCGCTCAAAGCGCCCAAAGTTTTCTATGTATTTTGTATGGGGGAAAAAACAACTTTTCGTAGAAATGGTATAGAATTTTTAAAAATCAATTTTCTATCGAAGAACTCTGTTTCTTTGGAGCAGATTTCCAATAATAATACTCAATTGTTTATTAAACCATTTTTTCATCGCAACTATAATTTATAGGTCCGCCGAAAACCCACAAAAACCCCGAAAAACTCAATGGGGAACCAAAAAAAAATCGTCAGTATCAAAAAATGGTTAAATAAACAATTGGGTATTATTATTGAAAGTCTCCTGAAGATTACTAGAGTTTTTCGAATAAAAAATATAGATTCTGAAGAATTATATACCATTTCTACGAAAAGTTATTTTTTCCCCATATAAAAATACATGGAAAGCTTTGAGCGCTTTGAGCGACCTCTAAATATTTTTTGATTGATTTTGATTTCAAAATAAAAAAATAGGGGTACACTTTTTTCGTTATAGAACAATCCTAGGGGGTGAGAGCATCACCATTGCGACTTTACTGTTTTTGGACCACGCTAATGTACATACGTCAAATTGAATTTAGAATTTCGTGTACGTACTCGCAGAAGTTACATCACGCCTTGAAGACATACTGCTGAATGGAATGGATTGAATTAATCTTGTCTGAAGGAATTGCATACATTCATATATGTAGCCAGATATTTCCAAACACACAAATAAAAATGTCTAACAAAAAGATGGCGAAAGAGATACTGGTTGCGCTTTGACCATTTGACTTACGCTTATCTTTATTAGGTAAAAGTTTTCGCCCTTTGCTTCCAGACTGAAAATTATGGCGTTTCTATATAAAAAGGCATCTTAAAGTTCTAGTAAAGGGAGGTTGCACCTCTTCGTTGAGCATTTTTTAACTCCCGTATGACTACATCTCTTTTAATGCCTGCGTTCTATCCCAACAGCAGATGAATCTGTTTCTCTTTTTCGCATAGTAACTGGGGATGTGACATGTATCTACCAATACACCCAAACAGCAACTTTCTATGTTTAAAAAAACGACCTGGAAAGTTGCATGAGCGCGCCAGCCCATAGCTCGAGACAATCTAAGGATCTTTTACGGAATTCCGCTGGGGAATCTTTTCTCATCCACCCTATAGTCCAGATTAGGCTCCATCGGACTATTTCTTATTCCCTAAATTAAAACAGAACATTAAAGGTTCAAGATGAAACTCAATAAATGGGGTTAAACGGGCCGTTTTGAGATGGTTCGGTTCGAAGGATTCTGCTATTTATATGGAAGTGGAAGGTTCGTATGTTGAAAAACAAAATTTTATAACTTTATATATTGTGTTTAATTTGATCAGTCCAATTACTTTTTGAACGTCTTGACTATCTTAACTACTTCTCCGGCGTTATTAACTTTTTCCAATGAATTCGGTCGATCAGCCGTTTGACTATCTCACTGGCCCTCGCCATCCTTCTGGAACAGCTTAGCTGGTTGTCTCGAGTTGCGTACAAAGTCATTTAGTCATAGGCTTATTTCGTACCGTGGACCGCTAAACCTCCATCTACGCAAAGATCTTCGCAACCTTTTCCTAGTTTCAGTAGGCGAATGGACGAACGTCTACTTTTTGTTCAATCTTATCTAAGGCTCTTGCTGGGTCTTTGACTAAGGGTGCGTTCACACAGAAGGCGAGCGGCGCTGAGCGATGCAAGGCGGAACTAAGCGAAGCTGCTGGGGTTCACCTTGAACGAAGCAAAGCAGCGCTTTTCTCATGGGCTGCGCTTTGCTTTCATCTCCAAAACGCTTCTGAAAAATCTTTCTGTATGAACACTTTCATATAGCTACAGCAATTTGTAAGCTTCACTCAACTCAGAACGGCTGCGCTCGGCTCGGCTCAGCTTTCTGTGTGAACGTACCCTAATAGAGCAGCAATGAGTGTTTGTGGAATTCTTTAGAATTCATGTATCGTCCCAGTTTAGCGAATTTTCGCTGTTCAAGCAACATTTCAACAAACACCTGCACCTAAACATTGAAAATGCATTGCATTGCATTGAAATGCATCGCTTACGCCGTCACGCTATCAAATATTTGTGACATTCAAAACAATAGCTCCAAATTGCCACACCTCCGCCTGCGCCAGCTTCCTCGACATTTCATCATCACTCAGCCACTTAAATACTGCCAATTAGACTACCCAAATGACGCCACATACGCTCTCACATATGAGTGAGCGTACACTACCGATCTCAAAATGATGCGAACACATGTGTGACTTAAGGTCAAGTCAAGTGAAGCTGGCGAACGTCTATCCGTTCATTCGGCTACTCATACATGTTTGGTCGCATGCTTGGCTATCGAACAGAAAAATTGACAATTTTGCATTAATGCCAATATTTGGTGCTTTGTTTGCATTTTTGGTTTTGTACTCGAATGAGAAAAATATACTTTTTATTTTGTTTATTTGTAGCTTTTGTGCTTCTTTGCTCCCAACGCGATCTTAATGAGGCTTTTTGTTGGACTTTGTTAATGAGAGAATTGCACCATCCGCACAGCTGCGCCAACTTTTGTACCCATATATGTAAATATGTACAGAGTTGCTAGCAATTTGCTGCTTCAGCACCCGCTCCACCTACTGCACAATCGCAGCTGTTTGGCTTCACTTTGCATGATTCAGTTTTTTTTTTTTGTTTCTGATTTTGATCTCAAATCACATCTCATCTAAACTCGACAACGAAATCTTTATTTTTCTTACATTTGCGTGTTTCATAGCATTCAATCTGAGTAAGTTTTCATCTCGTTTCATGTCTCGATGTCGCTTGGCATTGTTGCTGCCATTGTTGTTGTTCCTGTGGTTTAGCATTGAACTGCGGCTGCGCCAACGGCTACAACGTAATTCCATCTTATTGCATTGCCTTAGTTTTGAGGTTTCTAGCACAATGTTGCACCTAAAGAGATTTGTCTTTCGGCTTTCGGTCTTGGTTATGGCTTTGATTCTATTTCGTATAAGTTTTTCAAGACTTTTGCCAAGCATTTTAGATGCGTGGTATTAGGCAGTCGTCAGGTTTGGTGGAGGCCAGGCGTCAGCCACCTCAATTCGTCAGTATCAATTTTTTTACAAATTGTTTTCTTGCGGCCGTTTGTGGAATTCATTGCTGAGGTTGTTGCTTGCTGCTTGTTGCTGTTGGCTACAAGCTGCTTATTATATCTCAGCAATGTTGTACCCGTTGTAGTTGGCCATGACAAGTAGCAGCAATTATGGCAATTCATGAAATGACTTTTGTATTTTATCCATACTTAAGTTTTTGTTTATTGCGCCAAATTTTATCGGCAGCATGAGAATCAAAGTGCATAAATTGTTGGCAATAAGCATTGAGGAGTTTCGACTGTATGAAAAATACTGGGTGCTTAACAAGCTGGTTGTTTGAGCCTTAACTGGCCTGCTAAGGAAAGATAATATCAGGTATGTAGGCCATCTAGTGGGTCGGTTGTAGTCAAGGTAACGAAGTCGACTTCGTTGAGACATTTTTAAAGATTGAGTGAGTTTGTCTTACAGCTGGAAATCACCTGTGGCTTTTACGTAGACGTTTGGAAGATATGCGGAAGGGTTAGTGGATTTTCTTCTGCCAGGAACTCTCTATCAACCAATTTCAAATCAGAGGAAGCTGCAATAAAAGAAGCAGTCGATTAACTGCCATCTACTCTGATAGTTAGCTAAGCGGGAATCGGCGACTTAAACTCGCTCATGGTGCTCTCCTAATTAAGCTAATATGGCTATCCGGTCAGTAATACTTCAGAAAACAGTTTAGCGGATGAGTCAACTAGAAATAAGTGCCCCTGAAACAGGGTAAGATGACACCCTCTCACCTTCAAGTGCTCTTACATCTGATAAGCCTAATTTGAGTTCAGCTAGCGATGGGCGAAGAAAACCAAGAAATGTCCAAGTGCAAGTTCTTTCCTACTCGAACTGAATCATAAACGGCGAATCATCTTAGCACTTCTAAGCTGACCAGCAACATCTTGATGCACACACCTCCTACAACAGTTTGGAGTGAACCACCACGACGGACATCAGACGCCTGCAAAACTTCGTTCTTGGGTTAATGGATTAAACTTTAAATTTTTCATCGGCTTCGAGGTACGTGGTTAGGCGGCACCTCCATCTTGGATCAGTGCGAAAGGATAACCAGGATAGAGGACTATAGCAGTGAGAGGGGTGTTCACTGACTGAGACAAAAAATATCTAGCACTTCGTTAGATATCCAACCGTAGAGATGAACTTCACCAGGTGGTTGAGTATACCTGGGCTTACACCAACTTGTAACTGCCGCACTTGGGTAAAATACTTAAGTATCAGCCAGCATCTTTATATCAGCCGCTTATAAATGAAAAATTTACTAGACTTTGTTAATGTTAAGATTTACAAAGTTATAGGAGTATGTAGTACCTACGACAATCGCTAACCCTTTGAGGAGAGGCCAAAAATAGGCAGTAAAACAAGTGGGCGTGCTTTCGCCTGCTCTGTGAAATTTATATTTAACCAAATTGCACAATTACGTCTTGTCAAAAACTTAATAATAATAATAGATTGGCGCTTACACATACGTTAGTGTTTGGCCGAGCTTCTCCTCCGATTTGTGGCGTGCGCCTTGATGTTGTCAAAAACTTAATCTCCGAAAAAAACCATGAAAAAAGCTGCAGCCAGCCTAGCAGAGCAATTCCGCCGCGTCATGTAAGAGTGCCCTGATGTTGAGGTAGCTTACCCTGTAGAAATATCGTACGTACGAGCATGGACGTATCCTGTACTCTTTCAAAGACCCAAGCATATGCGAAAAATCGGATTACATTTGTCCTTCGTTTCTTCTTCTTCTTATTTGGCGCTGTAACCGCCTTAGCGATTTTGGCCGAGTTCAAGAAAGCACGCCGGTCGTTTCTCTTCTGTGATGTTTAACACCTTACTAAATAATTCTTAACATAAGTTTTCGAAAAAAAGAAAAATATTTAAAAAAAATAGTTCTTGGAAAACCCCATTTTTGAAGTGAAACTTCTTTAGCGGCGGTTGGTTGGTTGGGAGTAAATTGGCAAATTCAACGGAAATTGCACACGGAACTGATGCAACGAAAATAGTGCAACGGAATGGTGCAACCGAAATGGTTGGGGCTGATACAAGTGCTTCTTGTGATTATGAATATGGTATTAATTTAACAAAAATTGGCTAATAAAACGTTAAAGAATAACACTTAGAAAAAGACCAATACAAGAATGAAAGTAAGGTGAGTACGTACATAGATAAAGAAAGCATAAAGGCAAAGGTAAAAATAAAAACAAAAACAAAGATGCGTAAAGATAAAGGCAAAAATGAATACCAAAGGTAAATTTAAAAACTTTACTTAAATGAGGGCAAAGTGAAGGGGAATATGTAGATGAAGAAAATGAAAACATAAAACTAAAAACAAAGATGAGGATGAGGATACCGATAAAAGTAAAGATGAAGATAGGGCAAGAAAGATTAAACGAAAAGGTAATTAAAGAGGATATAGACACAGAGACTCAATCTGGGAACTATTTTGGGATTTTAGAGATTTTCGGGATTCTCGGGACTTATCGATAAAATAATCTATATTTTTATCTGTTTTTTTTTATCGATATTTTCATCGATATTGTTATCAATTTTGCTATCGATATTTTCGGAACTTATCGATATAACAATCGGTATTTTTATCGATTTTGTTATCTATATTTTTATCGATTTGTCGATATTTATCGATTTTGTTATCGATATTTTTGTCGATTTTGTTATGGATATTTGTCGATTTTGCTATCGATATTTTATCGATTTTGTTATCGATTTTTGCATCGATTTTGTTATCGTAATTTCTATCGATTTTGTTATCGATATATTAATCCATTTTCTAATCGATATATTTATCGATTTTCCAATCGATTTGTTTGATCGATTATTTATCGATTTTGGTATCGATATTTTTATGCATTTTGTTATCGATCTTTTATAAAGGTAAAAATTATCATAAAGGAGAGCAGAATAACATATATGTAATTAGAAGGAACAGGGGCAGAGGAAGGGATCTAGATAGAAAAAATACAAAAAATATAACCCTAAGCAAAAGCAGATGTATGTATGTTTGTATGCACATATGTATGTCCCTATATTGGTTATGAGACAAAATAGATATGTATGTAACGTAAGTTTCACTTCTCCAGTGTGGCCCAGGCGCACTTACTTTTTTTTGTGAACCACGTTTTTTATAGAGAACTAGCTTTTACCCGCGGGTTTCACCCCACCCATAATAATTTTTTGGCACTGCAGGTGTTTTTATTTAGGTTAAAATATCTCCAATAAATTATATAATAGAAGAAATACTATCTAATTTCTTACGAATAATAACTCTAATATGATTTGACAGCATTTTTTTAATACTTCAAAGTATCTATTAACATAAATGCATTTTCCAATACAATTATCATACATTTTATTTTCGATAAAGTAAGTAAGTAAAGTTATTGTCATTGCAAAAGCAAAGCGAACTGGAAACTGAGGTCTTTTAAATTCGAAAGGCATATCAGAAGGAATTAAAGGAGTCATGTGACTTGTGGTTCCGAAAATATGGCTGATAAAAAATTCCACGCCTATATTATGTGCCGCGCCCCCATTTACAAACTCATTTATGTAAACCTTACTATAAGCACCTACCATTGATATGTTTTGCATACCAAATTTAAATGTTATGTGACTTCTGGTTCCGAAGTTATGGCTGATTAAAAATTCTACGACTATGAGATATGCCACGCCCGCTCCAACAAAGTTATTTATATAAAACTTACTATAAGAATCTAGAAATTATAGTTGCGATGAAAAAATGGTTAAATAAACCATTGGGTATTATTACTGGGAATCTTCTGCAGATAAACAGAGTTTTCCGATAGAAAAATTTTGATTTTTAAGAATTCTATTCCATTTCTACGAAAAGTTGTTTTTCCCCCAAATAAAATGCATGTACAACTTTGAGCGTTTTGACCGACTTCTAAATATTTTTTGATTTCAAAATAAATAAAAAATTCGTGAACATTTTTTTCGGTATAGAACAATCCTAGGGGGTGAGAGCATAAAAACTCCGACTTTACTTTTTCACATGCATTTTTGGACCACACTAGTGTGGCATGCATAAACAAGAAATGTTGTAGGTACTGAGGTTAAATTGTTTTGAAGTTGCATTTATAAAGGTTACAATGTTTTGCTTTAGAGACTTGACTTACGGGGGTTACGGTTACCGTGTACGCACTGTAAATATTTTTCATTGGATAAACAGAAATTAAGGCTCAACGTATGAAAAGCGCGTTTTGAAAAAAAATTGGTTTTGAAAGATTTTTTTTGTATAGGGGCCCGCCTAAATTTCGTTCTGGCTACGCCCATGGACTAGAATCAGGCTTCTAGGTAAACCCTGCTTCTGCAGTTTAACAGACCTATTTAAGTGATATTAACCCACTGCGACTTCTTAAGTTCTTGAACTCCACAAGCTGGATTTGAGATTAATAACCGACTTCTGCTGCTTTATTTTCGTGCTTTCTTTTCAGGTTAAATTGCGAGTGGTGGTTTTAAAACGGCACGCATAGGTGCTAATTGGAGTTCTTAAAGGTAAAGGATCCAGATAAGTTAAATTTTGGCATATCCCACGAGCTTATCAGAGGTGTTATGAACCCAAACAAGGAAGACCGCGTGCTATTACAACAAGTACACAGGCAAATTTGGTCGAAAGTAGGGTGGCCAGATGAGTCGAAGGAAAATCAGGACACTCACAAGAGAGCAGCGCTCTCTTTAATATTAGAGCTTGAGCGCCTCAATCTTCAACATCTGGAAACCCTGCTATGAGCTTCAACTTTAACATCTATATGTCTATATGTGAACGTTAACGATATGTTTACACGGTAAAAAGTTTTAAAATGTCAGCTTTGTAAAAATCAGCACCTTAGGCGGGAAAAGAAAAATCAGTCAGGACACTTTAATTCGACCCTCAAATCAGAACATATCCTGATAAATCAGGACGTCTGGCCACCTTATTCGAAAGAATCCGCTTATAGTTAAATCAGGTACTTTGTGTTACATTTTTTTGGAGGCGAGTTCGAGTTTTCGAAGCTTCAACAGAAAATCGTTGGCAGTTGTGAACGGAAAAGGTATCAGTAAATTACCACTGATACGGGTTGAACAAATGCGATGCTCTATATGAAGACATCGGATTACTTTGGCAACAAACATATACATATATATATATATGTATATGTATAGTCATTTGAAGGAAACCTTGAAAGTAAATTCATATGTATTTAAATTTTTAACTCGAATCATTCTTTAGAGGCGGTTGGTTTGTTGGACGTAAATTGGCAAATTCAACGGAAATTGCACACGGAAATACTGCAACGGAAATTGCACACGGAAGTTGCACATGGAAATGGTTGGGGCTGAAACAAGTGCTGCTTGAGTGTATGCACATGGTATTAGTTAATTTAACAAAAACTGGCAAATGAAAGGATAAAGTATAACACGTAGAAAAAGATCAATACAAGAATGAAAGTCAAGGAGAGTACGTACATAGATAAAGAAAAGGATAAAGGCAAAGGTAAATATAAAAACCAAAAACAAAGATACATACGTAAAGATAAAGGCAAAAATGAAGATCAAGGTAAATTTAAACACCTTACTTATATGAAGGCAAAGGTGAAAGGGAATATGTAGATGAATAAAATGATAAACATAAAAGTAAACTAGTAATTTTTAGCAAAAAAAAACCGACTTCAACTCTCATATAAAAAAATATATATATATATATATATATCTCATGATCCGCTGATCGGATCTTAACCAGATTAGTATGGGACCACCTCTGAGACACTACCTTTCCGATGCAGAATTATCGAAATCGGTTGACGTGGTCCAAAGTTATGCGGTAACATACATAAAAAAAAAAAAAATATTCCGACGAACTGATAACCTCTTCCTTTTTTGGAAGTCGGTTAAAAACAAACATAAATATTAAGAAAAAGATGAAGATGAGGATACCGATAAAAGATTAAAATAGAGGTGTGTAATTATAGAGAAAAGGATATAGATAGAGACACAGAGACTCAATCTGGGAACTATTTCGGGATTTTAGAGATTTTTGGGATTCTCGGAACTTATCGACCTAATAATCGATATTTTTATCGGTTTTGTTATCGATATTTTTCATCGATTTTGTTTCCGGTATTGTTATCGATTTCGCTATCGATACTTTCGGAATTTATCAATATAATAATCGATTTTGTTACCGAAATTTTTATCGATTTTTTATCGATTTTGTTATCGATATTTTTATCGATTTCGTTATAGATTTCCCTATCGATATTTTTTGTCATCGATTTTTCGATCGATTTTTCACCGATTTGTTATCGATTTTGCTATCGATATTTGTATAAAATTTGTTATCGATATTGTTGTGGATGTTTTTATCGATTTTGTTATCGATATTTTTATAGATAAATTTTATCGATTTTGGTATCGATATTTTTACCGATTTTGTTATCGATATTTTGATGGAGGTTACTACCGATTTTGTTAGCGATAGAGTATACAGATAAAAATAAAGATAAAGGAAAACAGAATAAAATAAATGTAATTAGAACGATCAGGGTAGAGGTATGGATCTAGATTCTAGATAGAAAAATAACAAAAAATTTAACCTTAAGCAAAAGCAGATGTATGTGTGTACATTAAAGTTGTCCAATTTTGGTATGGGGAAAAAATTTTCTTCCTAGAAAACGGGGCACCCCCTTAGTATTTTCCTTTTAATATTTGTAATATCTATACCAACTTTCAGTATTCTACGGCAACCAATACAGGGTGCAAAATGACCTTGAAATGCGCTACTGGATCGCTGTAAAACGGGCAAAATCAATAATGATAGAATACAAGACTGCGTCGATTGCAGCAGAATTCGTGAGAGTAATTTTCGAAGAGTTGACAACTTAGAGCGGCGAGAATAAGCTATAAAATTAGCGTTGCCAGTTTAGCCGTTTTCCGGCTAGGTTTAGCCGGTCGCGATAGCAAAGAGACGGAGGAAATTCGATTTAGCCGGCAGCCGATTTTGCAATTTACCGTATTTTATTAAAATTTATATATATGTATGTACATATAAGTTTCCATTTTTACAAATTTGGCGAAACTGCTAGCCTTATTTCGGAGAAAATTTTCATTTCGGACTGTGTTAAGTATATAAAATTTAAAGATTTTTTCTAATCCGAAAGTTCTTAAAATACTGGGCCGATTTCAATGATTCTTTTTTTTTTAATAAACAGTGACCCAATTGACTGGGACGCGACTTTTTAGCTTATTATTCTTGCCGTTGATTTTTGGAAATTTTTTGTTGACGGTGTTCCGCATTTTTTCCATATAAAATATTTTAGAACATACTTTGTATGGAAAAAATTTGTAACACCGTTATAAAAAAAATTACAAAAATCATCTGTAAGTCCTAGATACTTCAAATTTTCACCATATTATACTGGATTTTAATGGACTAAAAAATTGCATACATACCATTTTGTAAAGATGCTGATTAAAAAGTTAAAACAAGTTTTAAGTTAGGTTAGGAAAATGTGCAAGGTATCACTAGCACAAGTTTTAACTGCGCACCTCATTATTTAAAACAAATTGACGAAAATAGCTGCATTTTTTTGTAAGCGAACGACAAAATAATGCTCAACTTGGATAAAATTTCCTTTTAGCTACTTAAGCAATCCTGCTGGTAGTTGGCAAGTAACATGTGACTAGTTTAACGGGATTTAGACAAAAAAAAAACAATAGAAATTAGTAATTATCCGAGGTATTTGCGTAATAGATATATGTACTTGTTTAAAAGATACACCATGTATATACGAAAACAAACATTTCCCTCTCCACTTTCCCATTAATAGTTCACAATAGAGCAGTTTCACCCAACAACACTACTCTTCAGGTCGCGTATTTTTTAACCGACCTGGCTGAACTCGGATAAATAGCCGAGTTTGTGTTGTTGCTTTGCGTGTATTTCGTCATTTAAGCGAGTGTTCTTTTGTAGCTCGGTTGCAAAAGAATGGACCTAATATTAAAGTATTTAATAAAACTCAGGAAATTCTTTTCTTGCTGATTGTACACACACAAAGATATTTAGCAAAAAATGTAAGTGTGTAAATAAAACTGCTGTCTAGTGATGTGCTGAATTGTCGGTACCCAATACTCGGTACCCAATGCTTAAAAATGATTTCGGTACCCAACACTTCCTTTTCGGTACCCGATACCGATTCTTTACATTGAACCTTCGCCATTGTATGCATTTCAAGTTTAGAAAAAACTTTCATTACTAAGTAATTGATATCGGCTAAAATACTTGAACTTATCGCAAGAGAGAAATATTATTTTATCAGTTTTAACCTTAGTCGATCTAAGGTTCAAGAAAAATGCTTTGACGGATGAAGAAGCCTTCAGAGGGGAGATTCTGTAACCAGTTACCGACAAGTTACGGATCGATATCGCACTTGTTGACGTAAAAATATTTCATATCATACGTCAACAAAACCGATACTGATTCGAAAATTGTCGCTAACTGGTTACAGAATCTGCCCCCGGACCTTCAAAAATGATATCGTCCGATTCAGCTGGAACAAAAATGCTTCAAATGTTTCGGTGCCGAGTGTCGAGAGTATTGGATATTTTTTAAATCGGTACCAAATATCGATCAATACTTAAAAGTATTGACTCAGCACATCACTACTGCTGTCATCTCGACTGTGACGTCAGCAAAACAGCTGATTCTCTCAAATTCACTGAGAGCCGATTAGTGGTGTTGCAATCGGCGCCACCTTTTGTATTCTCTCCGCCGTGAAGCAAAATTGTTGTTGATTTTTTTTTAAAAGGCACTGTTGCCATGACAACTGAAGCTTGTGATATTTTTTTTAGATAATTTAAATTTGAAATGTTCTTAGGTTATTTAATCAATCGTTTGATTAATGTATGTACGCAATACTCATACAGTAAAATATGAGGATCATAAACATCCTCTAAATTTATACTTAGGTTAACGTAAGGTTTGGTACCAGCACCTCTTTCGGCAAGAGGAAAAATTTTGGAAGGTGTCCCAAACCCTATCTCGGAAATTTTTTTTGGACCACTCTAGTGTACATACCCAGCAAAAACTTTTCTGTTTTTGGTAAGCGCTTAATTTTTGTACCGATGGAGTAACGCATTACAATTCGAATCAAGACAAAATTTTTCACTTTCTCATTTACTCTCTGCCTTACTCTCTGGGAAGCACTTTTCGAAAAATAAACCACATACCTTCTAGTTTACAGAACACATTACTTTAACCTGGGCATGTCATTGGAGGTAAGCGAGAAAATTAAACATTTTTTCCAGAAGAGTGTTTGCTGGGTATGTGCATATATTGGTTGTGAGACAAACTATGTATATATGTAACCACGATCCAGAAAATAAAGGTCGCGCCATTCGCGGACCGCTAACCCTCTCATCGTCGATTTGACAGCATCCACCCAATCGCTGATGTCATAAAATACTTTTGTTTACATTCACTGTTGCCAACTTAATGCTTTTCGCACCAAATTTAGTGGGTATTCAAAACCCGAATATTTTTGAGTATGGTGCTTGGTGCGTTTTTGGTGCTTTTATTTTTAGTTTGAAGACACCAAATTATAAAATCTTAAAAAAATGGAAGCAAAATTTATAGCAATCATAAGCGTGGTAAGCAACTTCACAAAAATTTGAATAAAATCATGGCACAATCATAAGCGACAACAAAATATGTGGCAGCACCTTCAATCAAGCCAGAAAAAATCGACCGTCGTGCAAGAAACATTGATTTTTATTTATTTGAATCGGCATCCTTACAATATAATTATGTATGCATATAAAGTCCATAAAATACACCAATAAATATTTGGTGCTTTTTCAAATTGAAAACTTGGCAATACTGCCTTTTGTTCGATGCATCCTCTTTTTCTTGTCGAGTTCGTCTTGCTCTCTCATTCTGGTATTTATTGACGTCACGGCCAGTTACTCTCAGCTCGATTGGCGCAATCTTGTATTCTATCATTCTTGATATGTAACGTAAGTTTCACTTCTCCAGTGTAGCCCAGGCGCACTTACTTTTTTTTTTGCTCGAATATTTGTTGGACCTTATATTTTTTGCGTTTATTCTCTTAACATTCCGGTTAAGAGTTCAAAGCATTTCCTGTTTACCACATCACTCCAACTCCAAGCTGACTTCATTTCTAACAAAAACATCATTTTGAATTTTACAATTCAGCCATTGGTTAACGTACCTTCGTTAGAATTTCCCAGAATTAAGGAAATCTGCATGTTTTCTGCGCCATTTACATACAATTAGTGCGCAACTACGACGCGTATGCAAGCAAATTTGGATGCGCGTACTTCTTAGAAGGAGATGACCAATATGTCTTACATAAACTAGCGTAAGCTAGCCGCATGTCTAGTGTGGATTATATGCATTCAAGTCACATTGTCAAGCCGCGTGTTGTAAGCCGGTCACAGCGAGCTCTCCTTACAAACATCTTACGACTACGTACTAGTCCATATGTGCATACATACATATGTACTTACTAACATGTCTGCATTAAGTTGCTACAATAAAATTAGCTAACCAAAAAATTTCTCTGAAATTTCACTTAAATCTTGTTTATCAGTCGCTTGTTGTCGCCGGTCGCTTTTAGCGCCAAGTTTACTGACCTATTACGAAAGTAGAATGAACAACTTTGTAAAAATGTAAATGTACTTACATATGTGTATCAACTAACTCATTTATAAGTGTATATAGTATGTATGTGCGTATGCGCAATAATACATTCGATTGGCATAACAGCCCCAGGAGTGGTCGCTACTAACTTCCGCAATATATAAAACGCAATACTCTCACTTACGGCAATAGACATTACACAGTTGTTGCAATGATCGTGACGACAACAATAACAACTAGGAATGCTAAGCTCCTATCAATGAAATTATAAAGCGGTGTGCAGACTGTGTGAAAAATAGGCGAATTACCTTGGCGTGAATGTGAATGATTTCTGTTTGCTACTAATGAGTTTTGACTAGGGCTGTGCGATTAGTATTCGATTACTCGAGCAAGTTGGTTAATCAGTTGTTCGGTTAATCAATTGCTCGAGTAATCAATATTTTGAATACTCAAAACGATGATTAATCGAGTTACTTAAAATATGATTAATCAAAAAAAATGAATTTTGCTAGTTAATTAAAAAAAGAAAGATCGATTTCAAAATATCAGTCCCTTCGTTATAGAAAATTTGATTACTCCTTTTATTCATAATGTTTATTAATTATAAAGCAAATTCTTCAAATATTTTAGTTTTTGTTAATTGAAATCTTAATTACTCGAGTAACTGAACTTTGGAGTAATCATAATTTCCGATTAATTATGATTAATTAAAACTTCGGATAATCAATTAAGCGCACAGCCCAAGTTTTGTCACAAGGTGTTGTGTTCGTCGCGAAGTTACATTATTTTACGATAGTTGTTAAAATTTTGTTGTTGTTTCGCATGTCTATATAACACTTTTAAAAATGTGTGAACACTATATGAGCCGTTTATTTTGAAAGTGGTATAAATCACTTCACACCCCTTGTACTTAAATGACTGGTGGTTACTTGTAACTGGACGCGTCGGTTATTTGTTCATCTTCATCAACCAAAGGTAAAACGTTTGGCCATTAGTTTATGATGATAGAAAGACTTACACATGCATTTGGTTACAAGTAACCGGTCATCTAAGTACGAGGGGTATGAAGTGACTTATGCCACTTTCAAAATAAACGGCTCATATATTAAAAAAAATACATAATAGTGATACAATTGCGTTTTGCTGAGATTCGGTAGAAACATGAGCGCTATTTGGAAGTTTTTCAACAGAAAAAACTCAACAGTCGATTTGCAATGTGTGCTAGAAAGAGCTTTCCCTGGGAAGTGAAGCGTCAAAAAAACAAACAAGCTTGAAAAAGCGTTCATAATGGCATCCTTCACAATACCAAGAATCTTTAGCGGCTGTGGAAAAAGGTATGAAATGAAAAAGAGCACCTTTTATTTAAAAAATAATAAAAATAATTCGTTACAAAATAAAAAATCACTTATCATTTTTGAAACGTAAAACTTCATTTTAATGATCGCCTTCGGCTTCGGTGTTCGGCCGAATATTGAATAGTACCTAATATTCGGCTTCGGCTTCGTCTTCGGCCAAAGTTTCATACCCACCTACCGACGTGTATTTCGACCTGCTGAATCTGAGGTCGGTTTAACTCGTACACCTACAAAATTTTTTCGGGTTTTCGTAATTTACTCGAAATTTTAGTATTACAAAGTGCAAGTTTAAAGTTGTTGGAAAATTTCGTTGATTTTTGGCAATTTTTTTCACGCAGGTTCTTTCATACAAAGTGTGTTCGACAATTATTTTTTGTATGGAGAAAAAAATTGCCAAAAAGGAACGCGATTTTCTAGGAACTGCAACACAGTGTTCGCCACTGTATGTACACTGTTGGCAAAAAGTATTGCCACAACTGCTTTTTTACAATATATGCAACAATTTTTATTGTAATAGAATATGCTAGCAATTCATAAAAAAAAAAATTATGAATCAAAAATAAGCAAAAGGAAAACTGTCAATACTGAGGGCCAAAAAAAGGGCGCTATGCAAGTGACCGACACTGTACGTATGTATACGGGTGTTTGTACATATTCAAAGATGTTTGCTTGTCTATACGCGGAAAAGCTACCGTAAAACGTAATGGATTGCAATAAATTGAATTAATTGGCAAAGCAAAGCGAGTAGCTACATATCGTCGATGTTTTTGCAAAACCGCCTAAATCGCCGCTGTGGTAACCCTGATGTCCAGGCATCGTTATTAAAACAACAGATTTGTTAAATAGCTAGAGAAAGTACCGCCTATCAAGGCAATGCCTTCAAAGAGTAAACCGTTTTTTCGCTCTCCTGTAAAATTTGAGTGCTGTAAGATAGACGGTTTTGCAAAAACATCGACGATATGTATGTATGTACGTAGCTGGTACTCGTAGCTAGTAGGTATTACACAAAACCCGGTAGAGTAATCAAAGCGAGTTGGGTCGCCAGTGCAATGTGTTGAAAGAAAAATGTAGGAAAACAATGGGGAAAAGTGTGTGTAATTTCACTTTCATGCAGCAAGTTTCTCTCTGGAGTCTTGCATTGAATTGCAACATTTATTTAATCTTCTAATCTATTCATTGATAAGCGAGTTGGTGACGTGCACAATCGACTGGGTGACTGGGATAATATGTTAAGTTATTTTATTGCAAATATTAGCATACATATACATATGCACTTACATACCTTTGTACATATGTATACTTTTTTATCTATTTACATCCAAATGAAGATTATATTTACATATAATGATGAAATTTACAGTAAACTGGACGAATTTAATATGCTCATGTATGCATATTAGGGTGGTCCAAAGATGCACGTGAAAAAGTAAAGGCCGAATTTTATTGCTCTCACTCCCTAGGATTGTTCTATATCGGAAAATATAGCCATGTTTTTTTATTTCGAGATAAATAATATTGAAAAGTCGCTCAAAGCGCTCAAACTTTTCCATGTATTTTCTATAAGGAAAAAACAATGGTCCGTATGCATAAAAACTAAGAAATTGCTTTTTTCTTACATTTCATACTTTTCACTTAAATTTATTTGAAGAAATCGAGTAAAGGTCGTAAATTTTAAGAAAAACCATTTCCTCATGTTTTATGCATACGGCCCAACATTCCGTAGGAATGGTATAGAACTCTTGAGAATCAATATTTTTTGATCGGAAGACCTGGTTTCTTTCTTTTCAGGAGACTTCCAATAATAATACCCAGTTGTTTATTATACCACTTTCTAATATATACATAAATACTAACGATTTTTTATGGGTTTTGGGAGACCTATAAAAAATAGTTAATATTAAAATATAGTTAAACAAAAAGTTGGGTATTATTATTGGAAGTCTCCTGAAATGAAACAGAGTTTTCCGATAAATAAATATTGATTTTCAAAATTCTATATCATTTCTAAGAAAAATTGTTTTTCGCACATATAAAAAAATACATATATGGAAAACTTTGAGCGCTTTGAGCGACCTATCAATATTTTTTGAGTTCAAATAAAAAAAAGGGGTATATTTGTTTGATATAGAATAATCCTAGGGGGTGAGAGCATTAAAATTCCGACTTTACTTATTTTGGACCACCCTAATGCATATCCAATGTAAGTATGTATGTCGAGCAAGGCAAGCCCGACTAGACATATGACGATGAAATCGGTAATCGAAAAAATGTGTTTAAATTAAATAATTATTTAACGATAACAAAGCGATAGTTTGACAATTTTTCATCGTCTACATATGAATTATCAAAAAAAATACCTGCAGCAGAGTTGACTGCACAAAGCAGCTAACACTCAGGTGATTCACCTCAAATTCACGATATTACTAGATATTACTAGTAAACTGTGTATATATGTATCTAATAACTATAGAGTCGTAGTAAGCTGGGCTTTCCTTACTGTCATGAATAGTATTTGTAGTTGAACTACGATCCCTCCAATTGCAGTAAATAAGCAAACTCTGAACTGCCACATATACATACATATAGATGTACATATATTTTAACATATAGCCAATTGCATAGTTTTCCGTAAGTTACTTCACTTTCGCCATTACATTGCAGCTATAAAAGCAAACAGAAACAACAACAACACCACCATGATTTATTGCCAGCAATTGCTGCTGCTGTTGTTGCAGATAACTTGTTAACGCCGGCAACCGCAATAAGCCAAATCAGCACGGCGAACGTGAAAAACTCTTCCGCAAATCACTAAGCCGCGATGGTGTAAACTTTTATTACATATTTTAATTTCTTTGCTTTTCAATATAGTGTATGTATGTATGTATGCATGAATGCGGGAATGTTTTCGCTGCATATACATACATACATACATATTTATCTGTTAACTTACAATTAAAGTTTCGTTGTATTACTTGGCTAGTTGGTTGGTTGGTTGCCTCTTTGCCAATCGCTGAGGTCTTTGAACTGCAGCAGTTGATTATGTGACGTTGTTGTCACATTGTTGCTGTACGCACGCAGCCGCTAAGTTGACTCTTTCACTGCGGAAATGTTGTAATCGAGAGAAATGTGAAAGTTTTCGTTTTTTCGATTTTCTCTATGTTATTGCTGTCGAAAAGTTTTTGATTTAATGCGCGAAGTGTCGTAAAAGTAAAAAAAAAATATGTTAGCATTACGAAATTTCCAATCATTAATATCGGCTGCGGTATTACAACAGTTAGTGGCATTTTTAGTGACAAAATATGCGAAATTGGAACTGGCGCTCAGTTGTTTTGTGAAGAGAAAAAATATGGGAATTTACTGATTCAAAAAATTACAATCAATGTGCAGTTGAGTTTAAAAGATGTTTCGAATTGTATAGATGAAAATAATTCTAAAGGTAAGAAATACAAATTCCAAAATTAAATTACTGTATTGAAAAATTCCAAGCCTAAAAATAATGATCGAATGTTATCGAAAATCAAGGACCGCAAATAATGATTAGTTTTGAAATTTCAACTCAAAAAATCACACTGAAAGAGAAATGCATACGTGCATAAGGAGTAAAGTAATACATTTCTTATTACTCGGAATACCTTCTGCGGCACTGATTTTTATTTTTTAATTCTTACTTATAAAAATCAAGTTTTATTTTTTGCTCAGAAAGTAAAACTTAATTTTTGCGTATGCGTATGCGTATGCGCATGCGTGAATAGACAGGGGGCGACTGCATTGGACTTTTAACGCCACTGTGGAGTGGGTAATGAAAATACAGAGAGCAAGATACAAGGGCATAAACAAAGCCAAGGGCAACGACAAAACTACAGACAGACAGAAAGGAAGTAACATTATTTGGAATTTTGGAAAATGGGCGTGATACCGCCCACATAATGACTATATAAGTTTATCTTATCATGTCTAACTGAACGTTCTATCGTAGATGTTTAAAATAGGGGTAAAACCACCACGGCTTACCATGTAGCGGTAGTTTTCGGAAAGGTGAAAAACATATATTTAATACTTGCGCCGGGTATTTAATGTTCGGCTCCGCCCGAACTTAGACTTTCTTACTTGTTTACTGTTCAAAATTGTAAAATTGAGCGTATTAATTTATCAAAAATTTGCTAATGAAAGTTCAATGAATAACACTTAGAAAAAGACCAATACAAGAATGAAATTCAAGGTGAGTACGTACATAGATAAAGATAAGGATAAAGGCAAAGGTAAAAATAAAAACAAAAACAAAGATACGTAAAGATAAAGGCAAAAATGAAGACCAGAGTAAATTTAAACACTTTACTTATATAAAGGCAAAGGTGAAGGGGAATGTGTAGATGAAGAAAATGATAAACACTAGTAATTTTTAAGCAACAAACCAAACCGACTTTAATTCTTATATAAAAATTTAAGATTATCGTTAATTTCTATGGGACCATCTGTGAGGTAACATCCTTCCTTTAAAAAAAGAATTATAGAAATCGGTTTACGTTGTCCAAAGTTATGCGGTAACATACATTATAAAAAAAAAAATATTCCGACGAACTGATAACCTTCTCGTTTTTGTGAAGTCGGTTAATAAAAGTAAAAGCAAACATAAATATAAAGAAAAAGGTGAGGATGAGGATACTGATCGAAGTAAATATGAAGATAGAGGAAGAAAGATTAAAATAAACTAAACTAAACGGGAACTATTTCGGGATTTTAGAGATTTTAGTGTTTCTCGGGACTTATCGATATAATAATCGCCCTTTTTATCGGTTTTGTTATCGATTTTTTTTTTCGATATATTTATCGATTTTCCTATCGATATTTTCGGAACTTATCGATATAATAATCGATATTTTTATCTATATCTATATATATCTATCGATTTCGTTATAAAATTTTTATCGATAGAGTATAAAGATAAAAATTAAGATAAAGGGAAAATGTAATTAGAACGAACAGGAGTAGAGGTAGAGATCTAGATTAGGGAATCTAATCCCGCAAATGCGGGGTCCCGCAAATTTGCGCCATTTTTGCAGGATCAGAAACGAGGGATTACACATGCGGGATTTGCGGGAATACAGAAAAAATTTCAAAAGACGAGTTGTGAACGTGCTCGCCAAAATGTTCCTCGTACATGGCTGTATGAAATACACATCATTTTATAACCCATTAGATAATTTCAGGAGTTAAAAGCCCTTCCGAAAGGCCTTCCTGAGAGTCAAGAGACCTTCTACTCTACATTCCTTTCACCTTACTTTTTTGTATGGAATGGCATCAATTGAAGGGCTTCTTCTTTCGCTACCCATAGAAGGCCTCCAGAAGAGCTTTTATAGGACGTACTTCAGAAGGTCTTTTGGAAGAGTTCATTCAAAGTTGCTTCTTTAATTTATAAAATTCATACATCGATAAAGTATTTGCTTAAGGTTTATATCAAATAAATTAGGAATTATAAAATCTTTGGAAAGATCTCAAACATCTGAAGAATTTGAAAAACAAGTTCTTTAAGAAGTTTAAGTCAACTAATGAAATTCGCTTTTATGACTTATATATATCAAGTCTCGAGACTTAAATAAATCGTTGTTTAATAAATACATTCAAAAACTTGAGGTTAACATAAAAACTAATCCGAAGAACTTTTGGCGATATATTAAATCGATGAAAAAAGCCTCTGGTATTCAAAGTTCCGTTTTCTATAAAGACGTTACTACTTCCTGCCTTAGTGATGCAGCAAATTTATTCGCTGATTTCTTCTCATCAAACTTCGTGTCTGATGTTGATCTTATGTGAACAAAGTTATAATACCCTTATGCACAAGTGCGCTCGGGTATAAATATAACCTTAAGCAAAAGCAGATGTACATACATATACACATATGTACATATATTGGTTATGATATTATGTCTCATGGTACATATGTAACGTAAGTTTCACTTCTCTCCAGTGTCGCCCAGGCGCACCAACTTTTGTTTTTGTATGGATGTGTAATTGTTAGTCTCTGATTTTAAAGAAACTAAAAATATCTGTGGTCATAAGCAATAACCGCCTAAGTCGACTTAAGAAAGAATAGAGTTATATATGCTATCGTATTCTGCAACTACTATTCCATGTGTGTGAAATCCCCATCACGCCAGCTATACTATTTAAGAAATTATAGACGAACATATTTTGGTTTCCCCATAAGGTTAACATTACAAACCAAATGTTTAAAAGGTTTTTTTTTCTTGAATTCAGGTTTTTCGATTATTGCTTATGACCACAGACATACTGGTAGATTCTGAAAAGCACAAATTGTTTTACTCGATTTCGAGAGGAAATCTTACAATTTGGGATTCGTCGCTCTGGCAATTGTATGATCAGATTTAATTCTCCGCCAAAGACGTTTGCTCTGCAAATATTTTGTGCTACTTAACTCAGCCAGCAGTTGCGAGTTTCGTTCATATTAACAGACGTAAATGCAGAGGAAATAATTAATTTAACTTTCTGATTGTAAATCACATTAAAAAGCTGAAAAGGCGATCAATTTTTACGATTAAAAACACGAAATAAACTATCTAGAAGGTTTGAAAGTTGAGCTGGCTGAATTTGCACGAAGATAAGATATTAACCGCCATATATGTATATACTTACTATTTAAACAAATGTTTTTATATATTACGTGGCTATATTATTGTATTAAGAATTGTTGCTACCTTTATTTATTTCGACAATAACTTATAAACAAATAATCAGGCGTGGGTACACGCAAGATATCATTTCCCCACACAAAACTATATACATACATACATATGTACACAACGTATACGTACCCTGCAGGGAAACCGCGGACTAGTGAATCAAATTTCTAGTTCCGTACTAGGTCTTTATCGCCAAAAAGGAACTATTCCGACAGGAAAAAACTATTTTTTTCAGTTTTTTTCACTAGAAATCTATATCTAAAGTGACGAATTTAGAAATGGTTCGGAACTATCGAATAAGGGATGCAGCGGGGGCTTGTTCACTTTACATAGATATGTGTTCGGCGGCTTTTTCGTTCAAATACGCTTCTATTCTGTGCTTCGCAGCTTCGCAGATGCTTTTTCATAGCTTGGTAATACAAAACAAAAATTTAAGTTAACATTTCAACATCTTGGGACCGTCTGGAATCTAAGAAATAACAGCGAGCACCTCTGCAAACTCTACAAACTGCTACAGCTAAAGGTATGTAAACGTACACTTCTTACAATCATTCAAACAAATTTAATTTCAAACTGAAAACACATTTCTTCCAAAATAACTTAAAATCGCACACACGGAAGAACCAAAAAGATTGAAAAATCATGATACTTTTTTCTTTCGTCTATCGATTTTAGAACTGTTTCGGAACTATAGAATTTAGGACTAGTTCGGAACTATCGAAAAAGGGATGCAGCGGGGGGCAATTCACACTTCGTAGGACATCGCCATGTTGAATTCGCCAGTTGCTTGCATGCAAAAGAGATTTATCGCGAACCAGTACTGGGTCTAAATGTACTAGAAGCGCACCAGTTCAGAACTAGAGATTTTCCCCACAGGGTAATAACTGAAAATACATGCATACATACCTACATACATGTTTATAAATATGAATATGTAATACCGGCAATAATTCGCTGAAAAAATTAATAAAAGATTAGCAAACCTTATTATTTTTTACCAAGAAAAAACTTCTAATATCTATACTTTCTTTGTATACCTAGTACGTAGATAACAAATTTCTTTTAATTCTCTATTACTTAACGAAATTTTTTTAATGTGATAGGTGTGAAGTATACTCGTATGCATTGTCGAAACAATAATTTCCAAATAATGTAAAACGGCGGTTTTTCTCTTTGATATCAAGAATTTTTTTTATAGAACTTTGAAATTTTACAGATATGATTACTTGAAAAAAAAAATTTAATAAAATTTAGTGCAAGTTGAATAACAACGAATAAAATCGTTGAAAACAATAATTTTTTTGGAGCATAAGGACGAATAGGTATTGAAAATGTATTTTAATTAATTTTTTATCCTAAACTAATAAGGGATTCAAAGATGTGGTTGTGTACATATTAGATTTCCGAAAAATAACTATAGGACATATTTAAATACATATATTCAAGTTCAAAGTAATAAAAGAACATTTTCAGTACCTATTCGTCCTTAAGCGCCCACATTTTATTTTAAACGACTTCAAAATAAGGAGTAAGGTTATCATTTCATGGGAAATTTTTGCATGTACTTTTGACCACGTTAACCGTTTTCAATAATTCTTTTTTATCGGAAAAGTGGTATCTCAAGCGTGGCCCCATACTAATTTGGTTTAGCTCTGATCATTCGATCATGACGAAATTAACGGTACTCCTAAATTTTTATATGAGCTTCAATAGTCGGTTGTATTTTTACTAAAAAAAAAAATAATAAAAATAAATTGTAACAGAAAATTTAGTGCATTTTACTTTTGGTGATTTCGTTTCTACCAAAAAATGCCGCCTTTTCATTGCCCTTTTCTCTTTTCGTATTCGATTCTAAAATAAAGGCAAACGGTGAGAACATTTTGTCTTCGTTTCTTAAAATTTCACCCTCTTGTAAGGCAAAAAATGCACATTCTCTGCCCTTTGAAGCTTTGTCAGGGGAGATGGTTGCCCTGAAAATCAGATGGTTGCTTATAACGACAATATTATGAAATGCATGAGCTAAGATAAGAAGGCAGCTAAGATAAAAATTAGCAAGCTAGCCACTATCATAATTCGGTAAACGGTAAACCGATAGTAAAATAATTTTACACAAACAAAATACATGGAGAAAAATTACCGAACATCGTGTCTGAACGCAGTCAAATGCATATACATATTCATAAATTTATCGATAATAGTATCGATAAACATCGACATATAAATTATCGACAAGTCATAGATCAAAATATCGATAAAAACAACGCTAAACATCAATGTCGGTAAATACAATATTTATATCTGAAATAACATCTACAGTGGTGGAAAAATAAATAGGGACACGACATTTTTTCATATGTTTGCCTATTTTTCTTTCGTTTATTATATCTTTATAAAATTGTAGCTCATTATCTAACAAAAACCATATAAAATATATTTCAAATTTGTGTAAAAACTATAAAAATTCTGCAAAATTTTATCTGATTTTTCAACTTTTTAATCAGATTTTTTAGAATTTTTTGGTTTTGCAGCTTTATAGCCAAATAAAGTGCAAAAAAGTATAAAGTAAAAAATCGCGATGATTTTTGGCAATTTTTTTACGCATTTTCTTCCATACAAAGTATATTCGAACTTTTTTTGTATGGAAGTGTGTATTTAATACATTCAGAATAAAAATTATCAAAAATCGACGTGATTTTTTAGGAACTTCAAACTTGCACTTTATTCTACTTAAATTTAATGGGCTATAAAACTGCATACCTACTCAAAAAAAAAAAAAAAAGACTAAAAAGTTGAAAATTTAGATGCAATTTTGCAGAATTTTTATAATTTTGCACAAAGTTTGAAATATGAATTTATAAGGATTTTGTTAGATAATGAGCTATGCTTTTATAAAAAAAAATAATAAATAAATAAACAAAAGAAAAATAGGAAAAATTTGCTAAAATGTTGTGCCCCTATTTATTTTTTCATAAGTAACATATGTAAGTACATAGTATGTATTTATTTACTTTTACGCTAACATTTAGGATCATGTGATTTCAGACATTTAGACTAGTACCAATTTTAGTAAACTGCAAATTTACATACATACATACATACACATGTATGCAGATCGAAACATTTTTAAAATCTAATCACGCCTTTTTATTTTCGCGCCACTGTTCTCCATACTGCATTAACAACAAACCTACTAACCAACCAACAAACATGCATACAAAATTTACATACGCACTAAATGCCCTACTGCCGCTCAAGTGTTTACCAATTCACTTCAACGAAAAAATTTCCAATTGTTGAAGTTCAACGATCTTACAAAAGAAAGTTTCTTTCTGCAGCATAAATTGTTCACGCAAACGTAATGTTAATAAATTCATACACACACACAAACTAGTACCACTTGTTGCCACTTAGCTGTTGGCGTAACAAATTTCTTTTTTGGCCATTTACCGTCATTTGTTTTTGTTTGTTGCCTGTTCAGCTTTTTCCTGTTTACAGTTGCGCGTTCGCTGCGCTTTTTGGGGCCACGCAGACCAACAGGCATACACAAATGATCGCTGCGTGATTCGCTTATTAGTTGGTTAAGAGAATTTTTAAGTGAGTGCCTGTAAGTTACGTTATGTTGCCACAATCAGACCATAAGTTTTGTGCGCCGCCGCCATGGTTTAATGCCAGCATTGGGTCAATGCACCTGTTTGCTGCTGTGTAACTTCGCTCCTATTTATTGGCGCATAGATATTCAAACTAGGGCTGAGACTATCCGTATTTTCGGTTATCCGTTTATTTACATACATCCGTTCGGATATTCGCGTATACGAATAAAATCGGAATATTCGGTAATCCAGTTAATTAATATCCGCTCTATTTTGTTATCCGGATAACCGGTTTATGCGCGGTTAATTTCAGTTATTTTTTCTATCACTATCCGGTTAATATTTGAATATTCGAATATCCGGATTATCCGGATATTAAAAAAAAATCTGGATAAAACTACCAGCCCTAATACAAAAATATAATATCCAAACTAGGGCTGGGACTATCCGTGTATTCGGTCATACGTTCGGATGTTCGTGTATCTATATGAACAAAATCGGGATATCCGGAAATCCGTTTAATTAATATCCGTTTTATTTTGTTATCCGGATATCTGGATAACCGGTTCATATCCGTTATTTGAGCTATCCGGTTAATAACCGTTCACTTTGTTATCCGATATGCGGATATTCAGATTTTTTAATCAAATATTTGAATATTCGGGTATCCGGATATTTAAAAAAAATCTGGATAGAGCTCCCAGCCCTAATACAAACCAATATATGTACATCCACTTTGTGTATTTCTGTTGCTGCATCGTCGTCGCGTGAGTATTGCTTGTAAAATATTGAAATGTTTACGCCGATCTTTCGCTTTGGGAAAGACTTTCTCCAGCGCGATCGTTGCGCCCCTTGGGCAAGCAAGCGATTATTTGTGAAGTTGCGGCAATACGCCAGCTAGATTCGCATGTAAAATTGTGTCATTCAAGCGAGTGAAGCAAAGTTGTTTAAAAATTGGTATGATTATATGTGTGTATGTATGTGACTGTAGGCGGAACCCCAAAAGCTGTCAAAGAAATGCGGTGGAATTTAAATTTCTTGGAATATTTTCGATTGACGTTACATAAATTTGAAAATATATGCATGCAACACCTTTTTCGAGATTTATCAGCTATATTTTAGTTGTTTACGCGTTGCTATAAAATTATGCTACCCAAACTGTTGGTGAATCACTTTGATCATGTCTTCCATTTAATAGCACGGATGGTGATTTTTTTTGGGAAGCTTACTTTAATGCGTGCATGAGTCATTCAAGTTGAGAAGATTACACGAATAAAGATAAAGACATAATAATACAAAGGCAAGCTTAGAATATTCTTGAAATCACCAGAGCGCATTCTCGAAATCATGAGCATTATAACAAAGTTCGGAAATGCCATCACTTCACATAAGCTGGTAACAAAGTATTGCCCCATGAAATATGCAATGCCAGAATTTCCACAATTCTTCAAAGCTGAATTGCTGAATTTTTTAACTGCATTACCAACGTAACTATAATCGCGGTGACAAGAACTGGTAACACTTTTTGGTAATAAAATTTTCCGGTTACAAAATCTTTGGTAACGTGCAGAATAGACCTGTTAGACAGCAAAGTGAGAAATTTGGGTTTTATTATTAATTCTAGAATGACTTGTCAGGACCACGTCAATGAAGTTGTGAGTAAAATATACTACACCTTGCGTTGCCTGAGAGTATCCTCGCCTTTCGTACCTGCAGGCACGAAAACGAAACTGGTTTTGAGCACAATTGTTCCCCTTATTACTTACTTCGAAGTAGTGTACAGCAAAATGGACTTTCATTCCCTGCACAAACTCGATGTTGCATTCAACCATGCCACTAGGTATGTATATGGCTTGAAAAAATTTGGCCTTTAGAAACTCACTACCTGGCTACATATATGTATTACAATTACGAGGTATTTTTAATTTTAAGTTGCTTTTTTATAAAAAGCCGGAATATCTATATGAAAAGCTTAAGTCTTGCAAAAGCTCACGCTCCTTTAATTTGATATTGCCGAAATTGAATTACTTAAGCACTTCAGACCTTTTTTTGTTAATGGTGTTAGACTTTGGAACTCCCTTCCACTGTCTCTAAAGAACTCACTGCGTGAAAGTAATTTCAAAATATTTATCTTTGAATATTTTTTCAGTTAAGTGGCATAATAAGGTGGTCATAAATTTTCTATTTGGCTTTTCTAATTTAATATTAACATATGCATACATAATTATATTTATATAATTGTAATTTTTATTTTATTAACCGACTTCTAAAAAAGGAGGAGGTTATCAGTTCGTCAGGTTTTTTTTATGTATGTTACCGCATAACTTTGGACCCCGTCAACCGATTTCGATAATTCTTTTTGCATGGGAAAGGTAGTGTCTCAGAGGTGGTCTCATTTAGATATGATCATTGGATCATGAAATATATATATATATATATATTTTTTAAGTCGGTTTTTTTTGCTAAAAATTACTTGTTTTAATACATTTTGTTGTACTCTGTTATTTGTATTGCGCAATAAAAGATTAATTCTTAATGCGCTAATGTAGAAACAAATAAATGAAATGAAAATTAGAATGCCAAAATTAAGCGCTATGCGAATGAAATAAGCAGGCTAAGTGACACTAGCTCTCCTGCCAAAAAAAATATCCATTATTAACACCCCATGTCAAAATTATAAGCGCACCAGAAATTGGCATGTAACATTTTTTTTGTTATTTAATTTTAATTATTTTTTTATAAAAATATAGTTTATTGTTTAACAAAAACCGTGTAAATCCAAGATTTAAACTTTGTGCATTTTTTTTTTAATTTAATAAACTTTGGTAAAATTGTTACTATCTTTTATTAGACTTCCTAGAAAAATTGTGAATATTCAGTTTTGTAGCCCATTCAATTTTAGTATGATAAAGCGTTGATTTTTTGCAATTTTATTTGTTCAAGGTATTGCTCTCTCCGGTTTATTCCATATTCGAAAAATCACTATTTAAATAAAAGCGAAAATATATTGGAAAGACCCGGCTAAAACCGGTTTGGAAAAACCGAGTCAATCATCCTATAACGAAATTTGTAAGTAAATGATCGATAAGCTGATACAAGTAAAAAGCGTTTTTTAGTCAGAGCTCAGGCAATCTTTTCAAAAACCGTTCCAAGTATTACAAAAAAAATCCAGCCATTTTTGAACAAAATCAGTCGAAATTTTCCCACTGTGCAGAGTACTAACAATTTCGTTTTGAGATTAGCTTTGTTCCACACGCTTTCCGGGCTGCTCCGGTAATTGGAGCGTAAAAATACGTTACTCTCTCACAAATGTCAAATATGTGTCAATACGTGCCGAAAGTGCCCAGAGCGTGAGGAACGCAAAAAACACATTTGGTGCCCGAAATCAACAAATCAGCTTATATGGCTAATAAAATTTGCAAATACCTACATTTCTGAAACTTAGCGCTATTATCCATTTTTGTATTTCATAAAATTTGCTTTCGGATCCAACAAACAACAGCTGTTATTTCAAATTGACTTTTTGCACATTTCTGCGCGGCATGAAAAAGAAGACATTTGCGCTCCAAAAGTGGAAGGCATTCGCTCTCTATTACCCGTTTTTCTAGCGTGAGGAACGCTTTCTGGGCTGTTTTCGGCACCCGCGGGATCCCTCGTGTGGAACAAACCTATTGTAAAACGACATAATCTTAAAACAGTGATCTTAGCCGAATTTATAGAGTTGCGTTTAGATCCATTAGTTCTCGGGTCCACTTTTTGGCACATGAAACATCACTTTCGAGAACTCCTAATAATCGCAACTTGGCAGGCATCTGCTATGAAAAGGCTTGTCATAAAAACATTTGCCATTTAGAGGGAGCGTAAACTAATTAATTAGTCATGCCGTATCGATACAAGTATTTTCTCAGGTTAGCTTTCATTATAGCTTGCATCCATGACCCCACATACTCGGAATTGTTTTTAATTTTTTTTTTTTTATATTCAGCTTTTATTTACTCAGGACTCGATTTCTATGTATGTCTCTCAGCGTTTGTTTTTCCAATGGACTTCAGTTTGCCCTAATCTACGATGCATTCCGGCACCTACATATGTATAGCACCAAATGTGTCCTAAGCTCCGTTCAAATTTTTTTTGAAATTGATTCCGTGTTCAATATAGGGTGACGAATCTCATTCAATGAAAAATGTATGTACATAAATACATATCGTCGTTTAAAGTACAAAACCGCGTATCAACAAAATGCAAAACCGCGTATCAAGATAATGCAAAACCGCGTATGTGCGGTTGCATAAGTTATTTGCTAGAGTGTAAAAACACTCATATTTGAAAATGGTTCTCTTTTTTATAAAGTAATCGCATCTCTGGCTAGTATATTTTAGGACGAATGGATAAGGCTTGAGCCAAGAGCTTGTTTGAGCAAAACCAATTTTTGACAAAAAATTTCAGTTACGCGGTTTTGCCGAACGACGGTAAGCAGTTTTGTTTTTTAAACGACTATATGTATAAAAATATATGTGTGGAGAAGAAAAAGCCACGCCCATTGAAAGCTTTTATATATTATTTCCATACCGACCGGTTGTGAAATAGGATTCAAGGCTTTGTGAAAAACCTGTTACAAGAATCACAACTTTTCCACAAAAAATAAATAAATATGTTCTCATTTGTTAGAGAATTGAAACTTTTACATGATACTTCGTTCTTCGATACTCAAATATGTCGTAAATTAAGTCCTTTTTAGACCACGAATGGGCCCAGAGAGATTTGTCTAAGCCAGGCTTAGTTATGTTTCAGCAAAGAAATTCGCAATCCAAGATTTTTGTTTTTAAATGCGTGTACACACACATCAACTCATTCTATACTCGTATGACTAAACTTTCAACAAAAAATCCCTCGCCTTTCACAGACAATTCCTCAGAGATCAGCGCGTACATCGCATATTAATTAAAACGACCTCAACATTTCAAAAACCTGAAAGCAAAAAAAAAATCAAACACTGACCAGACGGGAGTGTAATCATAAGTAAATGTGAGTAGAACTGTGTTGTTGTCTTCTCGCAGCAAAAGTGAATGATCTGTACATTTATGTATGAATTGAACCTTCAGTTGCCGGACAGTTCAATGGCATGCAATAAGCGCGGAAAAAATGCGGCTGAAACTAAAAAGCATTAAAAAGTTTATTAAATGAAAAATTACTGCGCGTACTACTATAAAGCGAACTAAATAAAAGGCTATTACTGACAAATGAAACGAGGTACGAGAGCACACGTGCCAAATCACTAGAATAATGGGATGCGAAAGAGGAGAAAATGTTGAAGAGATGGATACAAGTTGAATGTACATAGTTGGTTATGAAGGATATCAATATGAGGCTGGAAGGATTTACGTGCCTAGAATTGGATGTGCTGTTCTTGAAGTTTATTTTGTGCTATAGGCATATTTAGTAATGCACAAAAATTGCATCTTATTAGCAATAGTAACAAATGAAAAAGAGATGGAGCGACCCCATACATAGCTCCTGTAGGATGTCGGAATTTGGTAATGAAGTAACAAAGTTCGATACAAAAGCACTTAAATTAATTACTTAAAAATAGCCATGATGGAACTGCTGCCAATAATAAAAGCAATAAATGTGCAATCATTTCAAAGGCACGACATTCATTCACACAACCGCAAATGATCATCCGCGCAGAGTACAAATGCATCAAAAGCAGTGGAACGGCACATGTGACAAGCGCAATCTGATTTATTTATAACGCACTCGCCCGTTTGTTTTTTTGCAAGCAATAAATGGCATCGTATGACCAACGAAATAAATAAATGAAAAAAGAAGCGGCGAAAATAAGAGTTCCCTGGCACTTCCATTTGGTTGTTGGGTCGACTGGCTGGCTGGCTGACTAACTTCAACAATTGGAATTCGAGGAATTCGAGCATGTGCCGCAGGCGAATTTGAGTTGCCTGTCCAACAACGTAGCACTACTACTTACTCTTCGCACATAGCATTCCTCTGTATTCAAACGGGTACAGTAATGTACTACATAAATATATGCGAAATATGGTTATGCTGGAGTCATCACGCCTGAGTAGCTTTAATTTCATCACTACTTAAACGAGAAGCAGGCACAAAAAAAACGTGCGATGGTTGATGACGAAGTATCGCCAGGAAATTTTACGACGTAGCAAGTATGACGCATGCGACAAGCAATGACGCTATTCCCAACCGAGTTGTATGTGTGATGTATGTAGATACCTATGTATATGTGTGCGCTGGCAGTCAATTATTAAATTTTCAGAATCAACTGACCAACACAAAAGTAATCAAAGAACTGCTGAAAGCTTTAAAAATAAGCCAGCAAAATGGCAGAGGATCAGAAACGCGTGCGTCAGCTCAGAGGCGTACAGTTCAAGAATTTAGCCACAACTAAACAGCTAGTTGCCTGCTAATTGAACAACATTCGATGACTTCTGTACCTGGTCACAGCTCCCAACACGCTCCAACGATCAGCAGTTACAGTAAGCAATTCAAAAGGGGAAAAACAACAGCAACGTCTGGAGGAAAAAAAAACATTAGCGAAGTCATTAAGACGTGTGTAGAGTAAAAAATAATAATAAACAAGTTTTGATCGGATGAACTATTTTATTTACTTCCTAGTGCGCATTTTTCCAGCTTTTTTTCTGCCACTCACTCCCAACAACAGCGAGAAAGGGAGATCACTTCGCAGTGAGCGCTTGGAGAGCAACGCGCGTTTGGGTGCTTTGTGTAGAGAACGCTGCGAATCAACAAGTTTTCGTCGCTCATTTTGCTAACTCAAGATATTCGAGTGCCCTATGTGCATAGCATTTACCTAAGCACTTGCGACAGTCTACTACACTCAGCTCCACAACGAACGAGAGATCACATTGATTTCTCCATTGCCATTGGGAAGCGCTCTGCCTTTTTGCACACTCAGCGCCAAGTCAGTTAAGTTTAACGTCGGCGCAAATTCAAAATTTTGAAAATTTTCGTTATAAAAACGAAATTCGAATGCGCTCCAAACAGCCACAATCACAAGCAGCTGCCTAGGCAACGACGTTTAGCCTTTTAAATGGCGCTTTGGTTGTTGATCGTTTTGGCGCATTTATGGAGCGTGTGTGTGTATGTTTGCTTATGAATGTTGTTTTTTTTTTGTTAGTAGTTGGCACTGGACTGTTAAGTTAGCGATTGCGCGCCTTTTGTTGCTGGGGCAGTGTACGTTGAATCTCGAATTGAATTTTTGCGCGCAACACCAGCAAGTGGCGGTTACATTTTAAATTGACTCACGTCTTATGGGTTTGAGCGGTGCTACACACATACATACATACATACATGCATGTGTATGTACATATGTATATATGTATGTACGTACGTAAATTTTTGCAATTTAATGAAATGTCTGATTGATGAAATTCAAGTTTTTGTGAAATAGGTTTTTTCGTTCGGCACTAAGGCTCGTGGGAAATTGTATTTAAGTTGTGCCGATATTATTGGTTGCATATGTTTCGCATGAGAGTTGTCTTGTCTAAAACCTTGTTTGATCTCCAACGGCGTGGATAGGCCTAAGAGGATCCCAAAATTTAGGTATATAGCATGCTTGGTCTGCAGGCTGACGCCAAGACAGCTGACACATATACCAGACTATTGCGACCATATTCTGCAAAAGAGTTGGTTTTGGGCGCCGTGATCACTTTTCCAATTCATTCGTAGTCGGGCTATGGAAAATTTATTCTATCATCATCGATTGGGTAGGGGTTCCCTTCACGGTGTCTGGCGTCGAAATGTTTTCTGTACATCAGTTAGCAGTTAGCAGTTCTCATTTTAAGTGGAACATGCACCACTCTTGAAACCTTTTGTATGTCATCGCATGTTTAGTTAAATTTCCGCGCGCCATTTCAATCAACCAACCTCACAAGCTCTTGGTACACACGTTTTCTGGCTTTTCTTTTCTTCTCTCGAATACTACCTCTTCTTTGCTTCCTCGAAGTCGATCTGGTCTATGCCATTAACGATGATACACAATTTTCCAATCGTTGCACCAAAGATCACGACTGACCTATCTTACCTCTGAAGATACGCTGGTCAACAACGCGAAAGCATCCAAGGCGTTAAGCCCAGACGGATTCTCTATGCAGATGCTGAAACAGCTAGGACCCGTGGGAGTCGATTACATGACCACCGCGTTCAACTTGTCGCAGGACGCAGGAGACTCGTACAGACCCTTCTCCCTCCTATCTCCAGTGGTAAAAACCATGGAGGTACTACTCCTCCCCAGACTGACGAAGCATCTGAAGCTAGCCGAACACCAGCATGGATTCCGGAAAATGCATAGCACGACTACATCATTGAACGCCATCACCACACAGATTGGCGAGGGTCTGAACTAACGTCGGCCCTGTGATAGGGCGGTCCAAGTTCCAGTTGACCTATCGAAGGCATTCGAGACGGTGACCCACGCGACCCTCTGCCAAGACGTCCTCAACTCGTCGCTTCCAGCTTGGACAAAATGGTGGATAACCAGCTATCTGTGTGGCCGTCATTCTCCAGTCGAATTTCGAAACGCCAAGTCGAAGCCGCGTCGAATTAAACAGGAAGGGTTCCTCAAGGCGGCGTGCTCTCCCCCTCTACTGTTTAATCTCTACATGGCATAACTCAATCTGCCGCCAGTTGGAGTCAACTTGGTAAGCTACGCTGATGATTGCACAATAATGGCGACGGGACCCAACATCGACAGCCTTTACCATCAAATAACCGACTATCTCACCGATCTTTCAAATTTCTTCACTGCAAGGAGCCTCAAAATCTCCGCCGAAAAATTCACCGCCACACTTTTCACAACCTGGACCAAAGAGATCAGGCTAGAACTGGACGTCTTCATCGATGGCGCCAAAATACCGACGACCAGTCACCTCAAAATTCTGGGACTGACGTTCGATAGCCTTTTCTCCTTCTCCGCGTACGCCTTAGCCACTTGCAAGAAACTACGGTCCAGGAACAAAGTCCTCAAGTCGCTAGCCGGCAGCACCTGGGGAGCCCATAAAGAAAGCCCGCTCGCAACCTACAAGGCAATCGGCCGGTCAGTGGCCAGCTACGTAGCGCCAGTGTGGATGGCGGGAACGAGCGAAACGCAGTGTAGAAATCTTCAGACATGCCAGAACGCAGCTCTAGGTTGCCATCTCATGTCGCCTGAGCATTACCTCTACGAAGAAAGCCAGATGCTGGCGGTGATAGAGCATAACAACATGCTGTTGATGAAATACCTCGTGGGATGTCACCGGAACGACTGGAAGCTACACATGGAGCCGTTCGTAGACCATCCGTTCGCCACAGCGAGATACAGAGCAGCGCCCAACAGCCCACGTTGCGATGCAGTCAGAACGAGCCTCAGCACACATAGGCAAAATCGTCCTAGGCGTTCAACTACCGCCCATAAATATAGACCCTAGCACAACTCCGTTCTGGGTGGGGTCACCGTCTTAACAGCTATCGCTCTCGGCTGAATACAGAAGGGGCAAACACCTACCCCACATGTGGGCAAAGTCCTCACAACTCCCAGTACCTCTTCACATGCACCTCCAACTCGACGGCACTGACACCAGAAGCACTCTGGACTGCGCCCATCGACGCCGCCCGCTTTCTCCACCGCAGGCTTGCAGAGTCGGAGGATGAAGATAATAATTCATGACAGAACCTGGGGAGTTGAGCATTGCTGCTAAAACAACAACAACAATTGACCTATCTTAGAACCTGGTAATAAAGGTTACTAATTCTCAGAGTAAGTGCCAGAATCTGTTGTTACAGACTACTATGCTTCCGGTCCCGGGTCACCAAATATCTCTCTCTATCTTTCGATATTTCGTTGAGACTAAGGTTTATTTGAGTGTTTATGGCGTTAAGAGCAGTGGCGTTAGTATTCATAAAATATTCAGCCTCATTGCGCAAGTCGAAAATTCGGATAAATTGTACGACTCGACAACATTGGCATGCAGTGTTGCCAAGTTTTCGAAATTTTAGGCAATGACATGCAATTTTCGACTGTCGAAAAACGACTTGCATTCGACACGACTCTCGCAATGAGGTAAGATAAGTCTAATAATATATTGTTATAATAATAATAACATAATAGATTGGCGCTTACACATATGTTAGTGTTTGGCCGAGCTTCTCCTCCGATTTGTGGCGTGCGCCTTGATGTTGTCATATAAAGAGGAGGGACCTACAGTTTTACGCCGACTCCGAACGGCGATTGTATTTTAATGTTAAGAAGAAACCTTGTTTTACATCATTTTAAAGGTTTATGCATCCTCTTTTCAAAGCATGTTTGGTTTTTAAAATCGGATGAAAAATGGTCAAGCTGTTAATAGAAAAGTGCATGAAGTACGAACATAACCATAATTTTGAGTTTTTTTCACTCAAAATTTATATTTACAATGATTTTTAGACGGAAAATAAGAATATTATAAATTTTTTGGAAAATGGGCGTAGGCACGCCCACTTATAATTACATGTGTATATCTTGGTAACCGCCTCACCAATTTCTCCCAAACTTGGCACAGTTGGTGGCCTTGGTACAACATACCAAACGGGTGAAAATTTGTTTAAATCGGACAATAACCACGCCCACATCCCATGTAACGGTAATTTGGAGAAATGCGAAATCTTCGATAAATCAGTAAATACTGAAGCTAATTCATTCAAAATGTTATGGTTGCAATAATTCTTTAGCAAAAAATACATTTATGATAAAATTTTGGATATAACAATATAAGTTTATCTCATTATGTCTAACTGAACGTTCTATTGAAGATGTTTGAAATAGCGGTATAACCACCCCTGCTTACTATGTAGCAGTAGTTTTCGGAGAGGTGAAAATTCTATACTAATCTATACTTTCGCCGGGTATTTAAGGTTCGGATCCGCCCGAACTTAGACTTTTTTACTTGTTCCGTTAAGGATTATTCCAATAGACAGATAGATTTCTAGTTGACTCAGTGAGTAAGTGCAATGCTTTTAGATGCAAAATCTAGAATGTGAAGTCGTTTATTTCAGAATACATACATTCAATTTAATTTACAATTGATCAAGTCATAACTCATCTTGGTTATAATGTTTATCTACATTATTTATTTATTCCTTTTGATGCACTTTAGATAAAATTCCAATCCCTACTCGTAAAAGAAGTTCAAAAATCAATAATTTAATATCGAAAAAGACGTTACAAAGGCATCATCAATCGAAGCCAGAAGAGCATTCCTTTGCATTTCCCCAATAACAACTAACAAAAATCACTTTGCACAGCGCAAGCGCATAACAGCCGGCTTAAATTTATGTATGTCTTATGTATGTATATAAATTAGAGGGTTGGCGGTTGCATGGGATGGGAAGGCATCTGTACGATGGGATGGTGCATACTACGCGCAGGACATGTGTGTGAGGTGGTTTAACAACTACCTGCACAACATGCAGCTTGCAACCCTTAAAATTAATTTATGTACATATATATCTGTACACAGAAAGGATATTGAAACGAATAAAAAAATTTTATGATATGATGCTGACTTTGGTTACCCGCATGGTGGTCCACACACGACTAGATGGTGGGGGCATGTTCTTAGCATTTGCCTATCATGCGTTTCCTCGATTAATGAAATTAATTTGAAAATCATCATTGACTAGGAATTGTGAAAATAACAGCTGTACTGAATATCTCACACCAATTAGAAAACTTACAGTAGACGTAGTATCTTAACTATCAACATAAAATCCTATTTTTGTTGCTGATTCATTTTCACCGAGCAACATTTTTCCGCTTAGGGCTAACGCGTAATCGCGCTCTTTCTTTGCTTTCAAATGCTCTGTATCGATTTTCGTATATACATAATTTCAAATTATTGTTTTTGAGCAGAACAAAACAATTTTTTTTTTTTTTTTATTAATGATTTCATCAGCTTATGTTAATTATAATGACAATGCTTTGTTTTGTTTATCATTGTTTTTGTTATTGTTGACTTAACGCTACCCAACTTGTATTACGTGGTATTTCCTAAAATCACTTATCAGCTGCGGTTCTCAGTGAACGCGAGTGAGAACGTTCTCAAAAGTTCGCGCTGACGCAAACTAGGGCTGCCAGTTCTAGGTAGTTGATGTGTAGATAATATGGATTTTGGAATTGTTTCAAGATAATATGCGGTATTTACGAAAACAAGAACTGAGCTCGAGATAAAAATGCATTTACTTGTGAAATCGTTAGCTTAATAAATTATAATTCAACTTTTTGCTTACAATTCATATTTTTTGTTTAGAAGTTCTTGATAACAATGTGTTTTTTTTTTTTGTACCTGATACTATTTTATGCATAAATTTTTTGTAAGCACTCAGCACACGTTTCTCTAAACAAAGAACAGCTGATGCGAAAAAACTGTATTGAAATAGAGGTTGTTGTTGTTGTTGTAGCAGCATACAAATTCCAAAAGAGTTTTTGGGGAGTGTTGCTGGAGTGACAGTCCTTGGGTCCGATTACGTAGACCCGACTGTCGTGGGTCATGAAATAGAGGTCATTGCAAGTGAATGCATCGTGAATGCAAGTGTCATATTAGGGGTATTCTCCAAATCTTGCAAAGCCATTGCACGTAGCACGGATTGCATGGATTGCATAACTTGCAAACACACAACAACAAAATACATGGGAAACGACATTTCCTATCGCTGCAAAATATGCAACGTCGAAACGCATGTATATATTTTGCAAAATAGCATAGCAAGATATATGCGACCCTGTGCTAGTTGTTTTGTTGTTGGAATTGCTACATATTTCTCTCATTCCTCTCATCTCGCTCACTTCATTTTTTTTCTGCTGTCTCTTGTTATTGTATTTGATACATAATTTCGCTGCTTGCTACCCATGCATTCTCCCACTTTGCAATGGGGTGCTCTCGTACTCTTCGAAATTTGGGATAGTATTTTTGCATTTCGTGCAATACGTGCATCGTGCAATACTTCGAGAATACCCCTATTGTGAAATGTTTCAATGACAAATAATTTCGCGCTGCTTTGAAGCACATCCGCTCTGGAATAATAGAAATATTGTAAAATGTTTCGATGCTCATTCCGCACTTCAATGGAATTCTTTCTAGGCAGTTGTTTACTTTTATGACAGTCTACGTGCTTCTATTTATGAAGAGCGCATGAACAGTTCTGCTCTTTTAATTAAAAAGTACCAGGTTGATCGAGTGCATATACCTTTTACAGTTTTTAAGATTTGAATAGCTTTAAAAATTTATTTTGGAAATAGAAAAAAGAGACTGGATTTCGATATCTATTAAGTAAATTTTTTACACCAAAATTTAGGTGGCAACTCCGAAATACGCCGGAATGAATAGTACATATCTTGAGCGTATATGTACCGTGTATGCATAAAAAATGCTGATTAAAATTAACAAAATACAAATTTTTATTACATAGAAGCGTGGCAACCCTGACGGAAAATATTTTCTGACCAAAGTTATCAACAATACCTTTCCTTTGATATCCATATTGCGATGTTTTAGATAAATTTTGTAGAATCGAAAATAAGTGGCAACCTTACAATATTATCCTAACAGGTCTATTCTGCACGTTACCGAAGATTTTGTAACCGGAAAATTGTATTACCAAAAAATGTTATCAGTTCTTGTCACCGCGATTCTAGGTACGTTGGTAATGCAGTTAAAATATTCAGCAATTCAGCTATGAAGAATTGTGCAAATCCTGGCATTGCATATTTCACGGGGCAATAATTTGTTACCAGCTTATGAGATGGTAACAAAATTTACCGGTTACAAGAGTATGCAGAATGCGAAAAGGGTTTAAAAATTGACAGGAACTTTATTTACCGGTTACAAACTTTTTATTACCAGCGCAGAATAGACCTGTAAGTGGTAACATTTTGTATATAGGGAAAACATTGTTTAAGAACTTCTCTTGGTACCCATGAATAGTAAAATTTTACCTTTTTTTGCAAACAAAAAATTTTATTAATATGCGATTCAAAATAGGTGGCAACCATATTAAAAATATTTTTGAATTAGGGATCTTTAAAATACCTTCCATTTGATATCCATATTATGATGTTTTAATTAACTTGTAACTAATTTCGAATAGGTGGCAACCTTATAGGAGTCTTCTCGGAGATAGTGCACATTCAAATAACCTTAAAATCCATTACATTATCTGTGTACAAAATTTCATCAAAATCGTTAGAGCCGTTTCCGAGAGCGCTATGGATATATATCGTCGATGTTTTTGCAAAACCGCTTATCGACCCGTATCAAAACCGCCTAAATCGCCGTTGTGGCAAAAATGAGAATTGGTAACCCGGAACTCCAGGCATCGAGATTTATGCATAAAAATCGTTAAATCGTTATTAAAATGCCTTCAAAGAATAAACCGTTTTTTCGCTCTCCTGTAAAATTTGAGTACCGTAAGATAGGCGGTTTTGCAATTGGGCGATGGGCGGTTTTGCAAAAACATCGACGATATATGTATTGTATACAAGAATAGCTCGTTTAATGTAATAAGATATGACCATCTCTCCCTCTCTTACACACTTTCCTGTGAAGTACTATGACAACTTTTTGCATTTCACCATTTTTCGAAAATGTTTTCCCCAATTTCAGTGCGTTTTTTGCTTTTATGTGCCGCTGCAAGTTGCTACGTGCCACTTATTGGTACGGCTATGGTGGCGCTGCGGTTTCTTATGACTTTGTTTTGCAAATATGTTTTGATAAGTGGTTCACATGGTTACTATATATACAGTAGGAATGCACACTGATGTACATAAAAATAAATTATTAGATTTAAAAGTGGAAATAATTCCCACAACAACATTCAATTGGCTTCAAATCACCTCAAAAATATAGTATCCTTTTATGAATACTTTATGAAATATCCCATCTGCATGTGTAGTAGGTACAAAATCCCGAGTTCAAGCGACATTAGTGTGACCTTCCATGCCACTTTCGTCTAGTTAATATACGAGTTAATATTAAAAACAAAAGGTTTTGTTATTAGGGTTTGCACTAGGAACGATCCGATTTTATGTTTGTCAAAAATTATCACTCGCTTAATGATTTATTGTGATTATAGGCTACATAGATTGATATCGAAGAACGCTCGGGACCAGTCAACCCCACACGCCGCAAAGCCCACGTATCCTCACATCTAGCAACAGGTCTTAGACTTATCCTTCCTCTCAGGCGTTGTGAAATATGTAGGTACCACTTTACTGCCAGGAGCCTATAAATTTCTTCGGCTAAAACCTCGACCCACTTCCCTAAGATCAGGGATTAATTAATTAATTAATTAGTTACTTGTACAAATTTGGGAAATTATAATTAAAAGTTAAAGGTTTAAACAGAAATTTTAGAAGTACTTTTCATAGATTTATAAAATTTTGCAAAAGTATCACGTTTTTGAGCGTTTTTGCGTTTAAAATAAAAGCCTAAAAGTTTTTAACAAAATTTGTATTTTCTAATGCAACCACCCTAACAAAATGTTCCTCAATTCTAATCAAAGGCGTCCACAATTAGTTCATAAGCAGCATTGCTTTAATCAGCAACAATGTTGCTAACGAGCGTTGATCAGTGCAACAAGATCGCTAGAATAATGCACAAAAGTAACTTTAGCCTTATTTGATAGAATGCACGCACGCGCAACTGTACAAAAAATGTTGAGAAGCGATGTACAGACATACATATGTATGTATGTATATGAAATAGAGAGAGATTGGAGAAGCGAATATAACAGCCAGTGATGGTTGGCAATCAGAAGGTACATTTGCATCCTTTTTTAGATGCGTTTAGAAGAATACTTGATTTGGTAAAAAAAAATTATGTCCTCGAAAATTTGCAAAAGCCTAGAAACTTTAAATTTTCATTTTTTGATGTTGAATACAAATACTGCTGTTCTAGTGTTCTAATGATTTGTAATTTGCACCGGTGGCAATAATAGAAACTCCTTTTTTTGACCAGTGTTGGCTATATTTCTTTTTTGTTTAATAATTAATATTTTTTTTTTATAAATGTCTAGCTCATTATACATATAACACCGCGCGATAGTAAATTTGAAAACACAAATATCAATATATTCGCGAAACCATGGGCCAAATATAATAAAATTGTGTTTTTAGTTTTTCACTCTGACGTCAGTAATTCAAAAATGATTTTAAAAAATGCAGAGCAATGTGCTTAGAAAAGAAGTATGGGAATCAAATTAAAGAGGAAATCCTGTAGAATTTAATCAGATTCAAGTATTTCGTGAGGGGGACCCGTAAGTATTGAAAGTATTTTAAAATTTTATCCTTGAAATTTCGCAATATTTGTTTTTGAAAAAATGATATGTTAAGGACTTATATAAACTCGATAACATCCTCGAATTTCTTCCTTCTAACTTTATCAGCTTAAAAAAATACCTATTCGTCCTTGTGAATCCAAAAAAAAATTTTTTTTTTAATTCTAAAGAAATTTCCTCTTGCATTTGGTACCCTTACTTTTATTCTATATTGCATTGAATTTTTTAAATAATTTTTGGAATTAATAATTTCTTTGAAGTTACAAAGCCCAAAGTTAAAATAAAACCTGACGTCAGAGAGAAAAAATAAAAACGCGAGATATAGCCCATGGTTTCGCGAATATATTGATTTTTGTGTGTAAAATTGACTATCGCACGGTGTTATATGTATGTATGTATAATTAGGTTGATGTTTATAAAAACAATTTAAACATTAAATAAACAAAGGAAATATAGTCAAAAGTGGTCGAAATAAGGCGTTTCTTTTATTTCTACCACTAGTATGTACATACAAAATACATTAGTTGATTTAAATTTTTCTGCATCGAGCTTTTTTCGACATACCTTAAGTTACTTTATCAAATATATACACGCAAAGTATTACTAAATGCGTATACATTTAATTACTTTCTTTTGTTTTCTTACTTATACTAGTCCCGGGATACCGGGATTCTGCTAACGAGAACCCGAAAATCCCGGGACCGTAAAAAGCGAAAAAATTATCGTCCCTAGTACATAAGTACATATGTATGTAAAAATAAACAGTTCTTATTTAATTTAAAGTTGCTAACATATTTAAAAATATATAAAAATTTTTTTTATTTTCATATATTAACCACATTTTATACCTAAACAAGGTAACGCTGATAAATCTAATTTTCCATCGCTTCTAAACTTATGTGTTGCAGCAACATACTTCCTTCGCATCATTGTTGACAAAGGAATTCCAGAGAAACAAGAAGGAATGAACAGCAGCACCGAGAACTATGAAGCGGACGTTATGCACGTATATATATGTATTCGTTCTCGGTCCTTCTCTTCCTTCTAGTTTCTCTGGAATTTCTCGCTGAGCCATACCTGAGCAAGCAGAGAAACGGGTAGCTTGAATTGTGATGGACAGTCCATTGACTGCGTGCCCTATAAGCCGAGCCGGCGTATATGGTCTGTCGTCAACTGTACTCATATGTATGTACATATGTGCATTTCGAAGCAAATAAGAGTGGAAGCGTTGTTGCTTTGAGGGTTGAAAATATGTACAAATGTATGTGCCATGGCGAGTTGGATGGAGAAGAACATTGAAAACTGTATGGAAATTTAGTAAAATACATTTGTATGAAAATGCTAGTAAAAATATGCAAGCTGAGGGGGGGTTGCGTAGGCAAGGTATTAAATTTCGATAGCTCAACGTTTTTTCTTGATTTTTGATGAAAGGTGTTTTTGGCTTGTTTTTGTAATTTACCTTGAAATCTTCATTGAAGGTTAATTGCGGCTTATAAGGGCGATATGAAAAAAGAGTAAATATCTAGTATAAGTGATAACTTTGTAAATTTTTACGATTATTAAAAATTTAAGCAAGAATTTGACTAATATTTGTTTACCTATAAATATCGTCGCCTAAAATTCAAAAAGACGTAACAAACAACATCGTACATGAAATGGAAAAAGTCGTGACTAATATTTTAATTTTTTTGTTTTCTTAAAAATGATGTGAATGGAGTCCATAATATAAATCAAAAAGTAAATTTTGAATTTTTTATTAGTTATGAGTTTTTGCATTTCAACGATGATGTTTGTTACGTCTTTTTGAATTTCAGGTGACGATATATAAAAAGTTGTTAACAAATGGCTTGAAATTAATGAGTTATATTCAACAATTTTTATTGAGCTCGAGGCCGTTTTTATATGAAAAACTATTGTGGACAAGCAACAATAATTTTTATTTTTTGAAAAAATTATAGAAGTGATATAGCTATTTCGGAAATCACCACATTTCCTCATCAGACTTCTTTCAGTACGATTCGAACCGACGATCCCACGGACGCAGCCAGTTGCCTACGCACTGTGCTAAGTTCGCCCTGTAAATTATTGTTGCTTTTTTCCACTAACTTAGCACTGTGCGTAGGCAATTGGCTGAGTCAGTGGGATCGTCGGTTCGAATCCTACTGAAAGAAGTCTGATGAGGAAATGTGGTGATTTCCGTAATAGCAATCACTTCTATCATTTTTTCAAAAAATAAAAATTATCGTTGCCTGTCCACAATAGTTTTTCATATAAAAACGGCCTCGAACTCAATAAAAATTGTTGAATTTAATTGTTATAAGGCCATAAAATAACAAAAACTAATTAAGGAGTTATGGCAATCAGTTTTTGTATCTTTTTTAATCAAGATACATACATACGTATGTATTAATTCGCCCTTTTATGGATCCATAGTACTAGTTATATTATGCACCTACAAATACCATAAAGGACTTATATATGTACGTTTATATGATATGTGTTGCTTGCCTCCCAACTTACTGCTTATCAATTCCTTTAGACACGGATTGGGTGAGTGAAATTCGTGTTAATTGTAGTGGTAGAAGGTGTAGAAGGTTACCTCGATATGTAGGTTCTGTCCCATAATTATCAAATATATAAACATTTTCTTGGCTGCCGAAGGTGACTTGGCCGAGGCTTGTCATTCCCAGCAACATACCATAAACAAACACAAGCAGCGGATTATACTTAAGATTTACACATTAGCGACCTTGACGAAGCCCCATATCAGTTGTAGCTCTGGAAAGAATGCACTAAATCAACGTGTGATGTACCTATCGAAATAATTTATTTACTATATTCCAGTACTCAAAGATTTGGTCACAATTCGTTCCCGTACACACATTTATAATATCTTCCTGACTAAATCTGTCGTATCTGCAGTACTGGAACAAATTAATTATAAACGTATCGGAAATGATGATCTGAACATTGGCCATCCATATTGAAGAATGGAAAGACGGAGATCCATTGCATTTACATACATATGTATTGGTCTAATAATCCTTTATTTAATCTTCAGCTGATCTTAAATTTTTTAATTACCAATTATGTATATAATTCAATTTATATACAATTCCGGATCACTGATTAGATTCTCAATGCTAACCATTCTCTTATCTTTATCGCCGTTTTTTAACCACGTATTTCATAACATCCTTCGTCATGTGCGACCGTACTTGGTGTAAAGAAATGTGAAACAACGTGACCAGGGTTGCCAAAACTATTTTATATTAGTTACCAAAAAATTACCAAATTTCATAAGATATTCCCAATTTTATTTATTGCGGAAAAACTAAATGTATAGATAACATGTATATATATCCATGGACACTAGGTCGCTATATCGGCCTAAGTGGTACCGAAGCAATATATATGTCGATTCCTCGTCTTCCTCAGAAATTGATATATGTATGTATATAAAACGAAAAGTCCTTCCCAATGAAAACTCTTACGGGCCACATCCCCATGTAGAATCGAAATGAGCCTGTTTTGACATACACGCAAGCCTTACCACGACTTCTTTTTAATTAGATAAAACTTTGTAAATTAATTAGGAAAAACATGTTTTTTTTCTAAATATAGTTAAAACCATAGAAAAAACTATACAAATAAAAGTTTGCAATTTCTACAAAATTTAGAAAAATTAATAAAATTTTCATCGAAATTTCAAACCTTTTAATCAAAATTTTTAGGAAAATTTCGGGCTAGCAGTTTAATAGCTCATTTAATTATAGTATAATAAATGAAAGTTTAAATTAGCTCAAAATTCTAGTTAATTTTTAATTTTTTTTTCATATAAAAATAAACAAGATCGTCGGGAAAATTTTTCCAAAAATTACAGATAATTTTGGCCACTTCGAAATTGCACATTGTTAGACTAAAATGTAATGCATACCCGGCATTTTTGTAAGAATTTTGATTACAAATTTTGAAATTCCTATGAAAATTGTGTGCAGTTGTACAAAGTTTTAAACCTGTATTCACATACATATATGGTTTTTGTTACCGAGTGAACTATATTTAAAATAAGTAATTTTTAAGCAAAAACAAAACCGCTTTCAATCCTCATATAAAATATTAAGAGTACTGTTAATTTAATCATGATTCAACGGTTGGATCTAAACGAAATTAGGTCTTATACTATATATATATATATATATATATATATATATATATATATATATATAT
>NW_023459155.1:63478-72605 GCF_013731165.1 Rhagoletis pomonella | reverse complement strand
AGTACTTATTGAATGAAATGCGGCAAATACAATTGCGCTGGACTCTATTATGTATACAAGCAAGTAGCCAAGCCAAGCAATAGTTTCTGTGCAAGCGATTATCCCTTGGTACAGTCTACTTGCTATTAGGAAACTATTTAAGTTAAAATATATTTATGTACATACATACATACATATGTACGTAGATACATAGACATTGGAAACGTGTTTCTTATCGTAGGGAACGAGAAACATAAGAAACGCGTCGCCAATAGAAAAGATAAGCGAAATACAATAAGAGATAGTCAAGCGATAAAGGAGATCAATTTCTATCGCCTGTTTATGTTGCTGTTTGTTGTAGACATGAGTAATACCGTATACATACATATGTGTCAACTAACCATGCGATAGGGGAATCGAATCGAATACAATTGCTTGTTTTAGATATTTAGTTAGGACAACTGGGACACGCTTCTTATCAGTAACGTGTAACCAATATAGTATGTAAGCACCTAAGATACACATATATCCATATATATATGTGTATTAGGAATATGTACATATGTATATATATATATATATGTGCCTGTATAGAAATGTACTGGACAAACTGCGTTTGTCTAGTTAGAGATAGGAATAATTTTAAGTTCTCTATAAATAAAGGCTCCGTGCAATCGGAGCGTCAGTGACCTTTTAATGAACAGTGATTACAGTTCGTTCTAATTTAACATTTGGTGACCCTCAGGAACAGCAACTTCTGGTGATTATTTTTGTATCTAAAATTTAATATCTATTTCGGTGGTACAGTTTTATGGTTTTTCAGTTGGTACAGATTTTGCTTGCCATAGTGAAAATTTAAATAATATATTTTTTTAAGTGTTTGGTATTGGATTTAGTGTTTTTATTTGCAATCATTTGCATTTTAATTCTTTTTTAAACTCATAATCACATTTAAAAGAAAAAAATTTCTAAAGAATTAAAACGCCAATAAGATTTAGGTCTTTACTTCCTAGAGATTCAAAAAAACATAAATTCCGAAAGGCACTCCGAAGCTCTGGCGAGCTTGTTCGATGAAGTTAAGGACAAGTTCAGTGAATTTCGTGCAAATTGTTTTGTTTTATTGCCTAAGCAATCGCTTAGAGATTGTAAAAGTTACTTCGAAAATAAAAACTTTGAATATATCAAAGATATATATGATAATATTTAGAAAAGTTATCTGAAGGTGCAGTTGGAGGAGACAAAGGTGCCGAAGAAACAAAAATAGCAGAAGTTTCGAATCAATTTGAAACTATGGAAATTGGTTCAGGTGGAGATAGTGCTAAAGTTTCTTCGAGAAAAAGTGTTGAGACTAAAGTAGAAAATGCGGCGCATTCAATTTATAAAGAATTTGAATATATTTTGCAAAAAATTAAAAGCTGCCACGGTAAAATTCAATCTGGTCTCAATACGGTACTTCCACTTATAGAATTAGAAGATCGTGCGGAAGATATGAAATTCGAGTTCACTAAATTTTTTTCTGAAGATGACAAATTGTGTGTCGAATTCGAGTTTTTTATGGATAAAGGATTGCAACTTGTCAAAGATTGTAATCAATCCAATAAGTTTCTCTCCAATGTGCAATATATACCTTCAAATGCAGTTCCATATTGTGGCGAATACTGCGGCAACACAAAGCGAACAACGAGAAATAGGCAGAATGTTCGAAGAATGACGTAGAATGTTCCACAAAGAGAAACGTCAAGTTGGATGAACACTGCGAACATCGAGAGAAAGAAAATGAGCGATAAACTTCAGAATGTTCTAGAGTTGCCATAAGTGCCAGCGCAGGTATATAAGGGCGCCGCCACCGCGAGTTGAGTTAGTTACAAGTCAGCAAGCTACAAGTAAACTGAGCAGAAAAGCGAGTTACGAATAAGCAAGCTATAAGTTTAATTGTGTTAACAAGTAGTAAAGCGTTATAATTGCTTTACAAGTATTGTAGTGTTTTTACTGTATTAGCAACTATTGTAAAATTGTTTGTTGTACAATAAAGTTAATTGTACTACCATTTGGACATCGTTAGCCTTTATTTAACAATCCAGCGATACGAGCCGGAGGATTTGGGAAATCCGGACGAGGGTTCAAGGATAATCGTAACAATTGGTGTCAGAAGTGGGATTGTTAAATAAATCCCGAAGGATAAACTACTGAAAATGGCGAAAATTCAGGACTTAAAGATTGAGGAACTGAAACAGGAGTTGGAAAAGCGTAATTTGGCCACCTCCGGAAGAAAAGTGGAATTATTATCCCGTTTGCGGGAGGCTATGGAAGCTGAAGGCATCGAGGTGGACAAATACGACTTCCAGGGTAAATCCGACGATGCATCCGCAAAGGACGAACAGAAGGATGAGGCTGCTTGTTCGTCGAAGGTTGTGAAGCAGACATCCGGGAAGGTTGATGAATAGCAAAAGCCTCCAAGTTCATCAACCACTATGGACATGAACACGTTATTGGCTGCCATGTCACAGATGTCATCACAGCTGTCTTCACAGATTTCATTCCAGCTGCAAGTGCAGGAAACACGCATGTCCTCGCAGCTGGAAGCACAGAAAACTTACATGTCATCGCAGCTAGATGAAAAGATTACTCAGCTACAAGAGAATTTATTTAAAGATAACGCGGAACTCAGAGAGAGACAGGATAAAATCGAGGAACGACAAGATAAAATCGAAGAGCTAATTCAGGAGAAAGTCGAGGCTAAGGTAGAAGAGTTGGAAGGTCGCCTCCGAGATATGCTGTTGAATCGCCCACCTTCTTCGCGCCCAAGGTAAAGACTCCATCCTTTGACGGCACGATTCCTTTCCAAGTCTTTAAGCTCCAGTTTGAGAAGACAGCTACAGCAAATCACTGGAGCAAGGAGGATAAATCCGCTGCACTGTTCGTTGCATTAAAAGGACCTGCAGCGGAAATCTTGCAGACTATTCCTGATTGTGAAAGGAGCAGTTACGATGCGTTAATGGGTGCAGTGGAAAGACGTTATGGTAGCGAGCACAGGAGACAGATTTACCAGATGGAGCTGGAAAATCGCTGCCAGAAATCCAACGAGACTCTACAGGAATCCGCCTCCGAGGTTGAAAGTTTGGCTAATTTGGCAATTGGAGATGCATCTGGTGAGCACCTCGAAAGAGTAAAAATCCAGAGGTTCATCAACGGAATGCGGGACGTGTATACCAAGCGCGAGACGTATGCAAATCCAAAGCCAACATTTGCTGAAACGGTCTCGTATGCTCAGACACGTGAAACGGCAGCGCTCCTAAGTAGACCAGCCTACAAAGCCCATCGAGTAGAAGTGGAAACACCTGACGTGATGAACGAGATCCTGAAAACACTCAAGTCGATGGCAGGGAAGAATACTCCTGGTGAAACCGAGAGGAAGGATGGTGCTAGAAAATGTTTTAGTTGCGGAAAACCAGGCCACTTCGCACGCGAATGTAAGACGGGTTCCAACAGGTCAAACAGTTCAGCAGTACGTAAACGCAGGACTGAGGATGACGAGCCCAACTCCGACCAGTCGTTAAACTAAAACGAGCCAGCAGCAAGGGGCGCACGCTGGCTCCCGCAATTGAATGCCCCATAATCTCCGTCTCGAGAATTGGCAGAAAAGCGAGCAACGTTACTGTTGGTGGATATGTGGACGGACATGAGCGAGTACTAACTGTGGATACGGGCGCATCACATTCCATCATTCGATCTGATTTGGTCACTAAAGAGGTAAGGCCATTACCTGGAGCAAGGTTGAGGACAGCAACTGGTGAGGACACCCAAGTTGTAGGAGAGGTAACATGCAAAGTCGCAATAGGGAATGTGACGGTGTTACACAAGTTCATAGTCGCGGCGATTTTGGATGAAGTCATCATTGGATTAGACTTTTTATTTGGTCAAGGTATGAAGATCGACATGAAGAACAGGATCATGACGTACGACAACATGGAAGTTCCCCTTAGGTTTGGGTATGATGGTCCGTACAGCAGCAAGCGAGTGATCCTAGAGGAAAGCGAGCAGATTCCACCGAAGTCAGAAGCAGTTGTGTGGGCAAAGATTGATGGAGATTGTGGGACAAATAAGTTGTGGGTTGTTGAAGCGACACAAAATTCTAAGGAGAAGACAGCTTTCAGCGTTGGAGACGGTCTGTGGCAATTCACGGTGATGCCCTTTGGATTATGCAGCGCTCCTGCCACTTTTGAACGACTTATGGATCATGTGCTCAAAGGACTGCATTGGAAAACATGTTTGGTGTATCTAGACGACATTATCGTATTGGGTAAAAGCTTTGAGGAACACCTGAACAATTAGGAAGAAGTTTTCCAGAGGATAGCTGGCGCTGGTCTGAAGCTAAGTCCTAAAAAATGCTCACTGTTCAGGAAGGAGGTGAACTACTTAGGGCACAAGGTGACAGCGGAGGGCATCTGTACTGCGAAGGAAAAGATAGAAGCAGTAAAGGATTGGCCAAGACCTAGGAACCTGCACGAACTACGAAGTTTTCTTGGGCTATGCACCTACTACCGCCGAGTTGTTCCGAATTTCGCCAGCGTTGCTAATAGCCTCCACGAGCTCACTAGGAAAAATAGAGCCTTCGAGTGGAACAAGGAGCAGGAGGAGGCTTTCCAGACTCTGAAGGAACGACTATGTACTGCACCTATGCTAGCGTATCCCGTTCCAGGTGCAACGTTTATTTTGGATACGGATACTAGTGGTTATGCCATAAGAGGCGTACTGTCGCAGGTAATTGATGGGCAGGAGAAGGTAGTTGCCTACTATAGCCGGTCGATTGGAAAACCAGAGAGGAACTACTGCGTAACTCAGAGAACTAGTAGCGTTGGTGGACTGCGTCAAAGATTTCCACAAGTACCTCTATGGGCAACGTTTCCGAGTTCGAACGGACCATGCAGCGCTGGATGGGTACTACAGTTTAAGAATCCAGAAGGACAGCTAGCTCGGTGGATTGAGAGACTGCAAAGTTATGACTTCGCTATTGAGCACCGCAAGGGAAGTGTCCACGGTAATGCTGATGCCATGTCCCGCCGACCATGTAGCCTGGAATGTAAACACTGCTCAAAAGCTGAGGGAAAAGAGGACATTATAAACGTCCGTCTAACGACAATAACACCAGCGGAAGAGTGGAAGGAAGAACAGCTACGAAAGTGTCAGCAGGAAGATCCAGATCTGGAGCTTTTGATGCATGGACTGGAGGTGGACAGGAGGCCAACTAAGGAGCAAATGGCAGCGGAAAGCCCCATCGCAAAGGCGAACTGGGCACAATGGAACAGCTTAAAATTAATATCTGGCTGTTTGCATAGGGTATGGGAAAGCGAAGATGGCCAGTGCTCCCGCAACCTGATAGTAGTTCCAAGGGTAAGAATTCCGGATGTACTCAAGGAATTCCACAATGGTCCTAGTGGAGGGCACCTGGGAATCACGAAGACCCTGGAGAAGGTTAAGCAGAGGTTCTATTGGGTTGGTTGTCGGCAATCGGTCGCAGAGTGGATTGCTAACTGCACAGAGTGTATTGCAGCTAAGGGGCCGAAATCCAGAAGCCATGGCCAGATGAAGCAATATAACTCAGGTGCACCTTTCGAGCGGATTGCCATGGATGTAGCCGGTCCATTTCCTATGAGCGCACAGGGAAACAAATACGTCCTTGTGGTTATGGACTACTTTAGCAAATGGCCGGAGGTATACCCGATTCCAAACCAAGAAGCTAAAACAGTAGCGGAGGTATTCACCTACATTTGGGTTGCGAGATACGGTGTACCTATAGAGCTGCACTGTGACCAGGGAAGAAATTTTGAGTCGGCAGTGTTTCAAGAGATGTGCCAGATACTGGGTATCCGGAAAACTCGAACGACGGCTCTTCGTCCCCAATCAGACGGCATGGTGGAACGGTTCAACCGAACCCTGGAAGAGCATTTGCGGAAGGTCGTGGACAAGAGTCAAAAAGATTGGGATGTCCGGATACCCTTGTTCCTGATGGGATACTGGTCAGCAGTGCATGAAACAACGGGTAAAACTCCGGCAAGGGTAATATTCGGCAGTGAGCTCCGTTTGCCTAGTGATCTGAAGTTTGGGGTGACTGGTGATGCTAGAAGGATTGGAAAAGATACGTCAAACATCCTGGAAGAGGAGCTGAGAGAGATGCAAGCTCTTGTGAGACAGCGCAAACAAATTATGAGTGACAAGATGAAAGCCAGGTATGATAAGGCGATGAATTCCGAGAATTTCCAGGAAGGAGATTTGGTGTTGCTGTACAATCCACAACGAAAGAAATGTTTGTCCCCAAAACTACAATGCAACTGGGAAGGTCCGTATAAGGTCGTAAAACGGCTAAATGACGTAGTGTATCAGATCCAGACCGTTGGGAGACCAAGAAACAAGATGAAGGTGGTCCACTTGGAAAGGCTTTCAGCGTTTGGAACCGCAAGTGTGTCTGATCGGGACGATCAGACTTAGGTGGAGGGCAGTGTGGCGAATACTGCGGCAACACAAATCGAACAACGAGAAATAGGCAGAATGTTCGAAGAATGACGTGGAATGTTCCACAAAGAGAAACGTCAAGTTGGATGAACACTGCTAACATCGAGAGAAAGAGAATGAGCGATAAACTTCAGAATGTTCTAGAGTTGCCATAAGTGCCAGCGCAGGTATATAAGGGCGCCGCCACCGCGAGGTGAGTAAGTTACAAGTCAGCAAGCTACAAGTAAACTGAGCAGAGAAGCGAGTTGCGAATAAGCAAGCTATAAGTTTAATTGTGTTAACAAGTAGTAAAGCGTTGTAATTGCTTTAACAAGTATTGTAGTGTTTTTACTGTATTAGCAAGTATTGTAAAATTGTTTGTTGTACAATAAAGTTAATTGTACTACCATTTGGTCATCGTTAGCCTTTATTTAACAATCCAGCGTACGAACCGGAGGATTTGGGAAATCCGGATGAGGGTTCAAGGATAATCGTAACAATATAAATTGCCAAAAATAGAAATTCCAGTATATTTTGGTGATTATTCAAAATGGAATTCTTTTAAAGATATTTTTTGTGAGGTTTATTTTAAACCAGAAATTTCAAACACTCACAAAATAGTTGCCCTCAATACATATCTTAGAGGAGAAGTACTAAATTTAATTGAGCATTTAAACATATGCGGCAATAATTTTGAAGTAGCGTGGAACATTTTGGAAAAAAGATACAGTAATAAGAGGTTAATTACCAGTAAAATTTTCAAAAATTTTGTTGACGTACAACCAATTGTGTTCCAATCGGCAAAATCTTTAAAACAGTTGCATGATTTGCTGACTGCAAATTTACGTGCTCTTGAAGGAATTAATTTGTCACTTGAAGATTTTAAAAAAGCATTTCTGCATTTCTTGGTCGTTAGAAAATTGGACTCAGAAACTAGCCCCCCAATTCTGTTCACTGGACAAATTGTCAAGCTTGACTATTTGTCAATAAATTTGCGCCTAAACTATGCTGCAAAAATTTACTTTTAGGCGCTTTAAACATGCACAACAAATTTAGCAAATACAGCCAAATCTTATCGGCATAGTTTTAGGCGCAAATTTATTGACAAATAGTCAAGATTGATTATTTGTCAAGTGCACAGAATTGGGGGGTAAAAGTAGATATGAACAAACATTGGAAAATTGTTCTGAAATTCCGTCAATTGAAACTCTTTTGACTTTCCTTCAAAAGCAATTTAAAGAGCTGGAAGATCCAGAAAGAGTTTTAAAGCAAGTTGAAAAAAGTTGCCATTCTGTTAAAATATCTAAATGCATTTTGAATTGTGAAGAAAGTCATTTACTTCAAAATTGTGATAAATTTAAAAAACTTTCAGTGGAGAAAAGAAACAAAGTCGCATATATAGAAATAAAATATGCAGTAAGTGTCTTAAATCAGGACATATATTTAGATTTTGTACAGCTCCGAGTTGTACGAAATGTAAAAAGGCACACCACATTCTATTGCACAATGAAAGTGTAAGTCAACATAAGCAAAAGGTGACATTAACTGCCCAAAATATAAATAAAAAACATATTTTACTAGCTACAGCATTAGTGAAACTAAAGAACAAGGAAGGAAAGTTTATAACAGCCAGAGCAGTTTTAGACAACTGCTCTCAAAGCAACTTTATAACAAGTTCACTAAGAAAGAAACTAGGTTTAAATGTGAAAAAAGTAGATAGTGTGGTAGAAGGTGTGTCAAGAAACATTTCTGAGGTTATTGGCCAAGTAAGGCTTGATTTAAAATCAGATAATAATTCTGAGTTCAAAAGCCAAATAGAAGCGATAGAACTTAAGGAGATAACACCAAATATGCCAGGAGAAAGAATTGACTTAACCAAGTTTCCTCAGGTTCAACCATTAGCTGATCCAAACTTCCACATCCCTAGTAGAATCGATGTCTTATTAGGAGGAGAAATAATGGATTCCATATTAACCAATACGAAAAAAATTTATATAGATTCAAATCTTTATATGGAAAATACAGTTTTCGGATGGGCGATTATTGGGCCAGCGCCTATAGAAATATCTAATTATTATTGTGGAATTGTAAGTTGTAAGTTATCAGACCTTGATAAAAGAGTTCAAAAGTTTTGGGAGACTGAAGAAATTTCGAAGAATAAAAAGTTTTTAACAAAAGAAGAAGACGAGTGTGAAACTAATTTTTCTGAAACAGTCAAAATATCAAATGATAATCGATTTGAAGTATCTCTGCCGTTGAGAAAGCCTAAGTCAGAATTTGGTGATTCGAAATGTGTAGCCATAAAAAGGTTATATGGTTTAGAAAAAAGATTATCAAAAGACCTTAGCCTAAAACTTAAATATTCAGCTTTTTTAAAAGAATATTTAGAACGTGGCCACATGGAGGAAATAAATTTTAAAAATCTACAAAAGGAGGTAAATTTCTTTCCACATCATTGCGTTTTTAAGCCAGATAGTACCAGCACCAAACTTAGAGTCGTATTTGATGTTTCATGCAAAACTACGTCGGGCTTATCGTTAAATGACATTTCATTGACTGGTCCAAAACTGCAAGATGATTTATTTAATATTTTAACACGATTCAGAAAATATAAATATGTTTTTACGGCTGATATAGAGAAAATGTATCGCCAAATATG
>NW_023459155.1:60015-63378 GCF_013731165.1 Rhagoletis pomonella | reverse complement strand
TAAGCGAAGAATAAGTAATGAAAACTGGATAAAAAAAAATTGTTGATTTAAAATTGAAAATAATTTCACACTTACACAGCTCTGATACATACATATGTATGCACATACCCCTTACACTACATAGATTCTACTATTTAATTTGATCGCTTGCAATTGGAATTCAACAAATACCAAAGGTAAGAAGAATGGAGGTAGACACCGTCCACTCTACATTAGAAAATGTATTCAATCCACCGATATATTCACCAATGGATTACATAAGTCGTATGCGACAGGCGAGGCCATCACATCCTTATATTGTTAATTATTTAGAGTATACATATGAAATTATTTCTTGTATATAGGAGCTTTCATTGGATATCACCTATCGAAACTTTGAAAAAGTGCATTGGGTCAAGTTAATACGCTGACCGAAAAAACAGTTCGCATCTCTGGCAAATTCATGGTTTGTACAAAGTATGTGTCCACTCATCACTTTGCATTAATTTTTATTACAAAAATCCAAATAAAACGTTCTGACTCTTCTCAACTTCTATACATTGAATCTTGGCCTAACGGCAGTGTTATGTACAAATTGCATACGATTCCATACCGCGTCGTTATTGGTCAAAAAATTGTTTTTTTCCTAAAACAATAGCATATTTTTAATATAATTATTTTCTTTAATACGAAACTTGCAAAATATTGCCTACTGGCACCAGGAATCAGTTTTTTTGCTCTCCTAAAAAGTTATTAAAAAAACACATAACTGTTTTTGTTGGCGCAGCGACGATATGTACATAGAGTGGCCCAAAACAAATTTTTTCGAGATAGGGTCCTGGGCACCTTTCACAGTTTGGGGCAGTTTCACAGCGATCCAATAGCGCATTTCAAGATCATTGAGCACTCTGAATTGGTTACAGTAAAAAATTGAAAGTTGGTATAGATATTACAAATATCAAAAGGAAAAAACAAAGGGGGTTTGTAGGATGTCATTTCCCCACCCCCCTTACAAAAATTGGACCACTCTAATGTACATATATATAATAAAGAACATTATCTACGCGTTCTCTTCGGCATATTTACTTAAATTTCAATTAGTGTTTATGCAAAAAAGCACATATGTATGTATGTATATTCAATTGTTTTCTAATGATGTGTTGTTTTCTGACGCCTCATCAAGCATATTTTTCGCATATTATTACAGTTGAATAAATTCAATTTTGTCTCTCATCGACTTCTCTGCTAACACACTAATTGCCACCTTAGTTCGCCCATCGATAACAACATGTACTCGTACGATCAGCTGATTTTGTTTGTGTAAAGCCGCTAAAGTTTACAACAAAAAATTGTAACAATAAGCATTTAGAATTTGAAAACTCATACTTAATACTATTAATAAAATATTTAAATACATATTAAGAACAATAATAGTTTTTACTGCTAATTTATATTATATTAAGAATAAAACAATAAGGCAGACGAACATAGCACGCAAACAGTTAAAAGAAAATAACTGATTCAATTCAAAGAACGAACATAACAAAAGATGTTTAAATTTAATTTAGGTAATAAAGAATAACTAAAATAAATTGTGAAAAAATACACTGTTTATTTTTAACTTGGTAATAAAAATTATATGTTTTTTCTTATATAAATAAATATAAGGTTAACCTACAAAACTGAATAAAAGGAAAACCAAAATTCGAAGACAAACATGAGTAAGATGCAAATGAATAAAAAAACGAACTGGTACACTTACATATAAGCATAAACAGATATATATACTATATACACAAATGTAAATATGTACTTACATATATTAAACTGCAAACTACTGTTGCAAAATTTAAGATAATAATAATTTCGCTTAAGTTGATTAAAGATCAGTTATGGAAAGCGGCTACAAGGTTCCATAAACATGGTTCACGTATTAAGCGAAGAAAACTAAAAAAATGCAAGGTTCAAATAGCAAAAACACATTGGAAAGCAAATAAAAATTAGAGTACACATATTTAGTTGCACCATACATACATGTGTAAGTATATTATAAATATTTATTAAAACAAAAAATTAAATAAAACTGAATATATACAAACAATACATATGTATATTCTAGAAGAGAAAACTATTAAAACACTAATTAAAATGTTTGTTAATTTTTATTGCAAATGCAAGTACATCTAATAAAAATTTAGATAAACTACTTTTAATTTGGTTTTATTTGCATGTACATATGTCTAAGGTAAAATATTTAAATAACAGAAACACTTAAATTAAATTAAACATTAATACATACATACATGGGCGTAGCCAGGTAGGGGCAGGGGGGTGCTCGGACCCCCCCCCCCCCTAACTTTCAAATTTTCCTTATATATATATATAAAATAGTACCCTGAAATGCCAGCTTAATAGGGTCGAGGACCCTCCCCCCCTAAATTTCATTCTGGCTACGCCGATGCATACATATATACTACATGCGTATTATTCTCTTACTCGAGAAGGCAAACATTCATAGACCAATTAAAAAGAATTTCTAAATTTACTCTAGTTTACATAAAATTGTTTACCTTAACAAAGGAGTCGAGCGGTAAATAATGAAAGTAACACAAACACATTTTGTAGAAAAATTTTCAAACGCTTAGAAGATATTACAGTTTTGAAAAACATAAAATTGAGTTAAGAGCACATCAGTGTTGCAAGATTTTTGGTTTCAAAAAACTGTAAATTTCCGGAAAGAAAACTATATTTTCGATAAAAGAAAAAACTGTAACCTTCAAAACGAAGAGTTTTAAAAAAATCAGGTTTTTTTTAATTTTATTATTTCACATAAAAATAACTAAGCCGTTTAAATTATACTTAGCTAAACAAAAATAGACGTTATAAAATGGGATCAACTTTTGTTGTAATGAAATTCAGTTTCATAAGTAGCAACGCGGGAGCTTTGATTCGATTGTAAACGTTATAAATGTTTTATTTCAAATAAACTAAATAATGTATGACAACAAAAATTGTGTATAAGCATTCCGGTATCCGTTTGCGCGTGGTGGCTCTTGCATATGGAGTGGTTTCCCTCTCTCCACATTCTTTAAACAGTAGCCCAATTAGAGCGGTAAAGAAGGCAACTACGTAGAGGAGACAGTATTAGGGTGCGCACATCATTTTATTCAGAAGATTAAACCATAAGTTTGGATAAAATAGTTTGTTATTTTTTGGAGCATTTTATTCGATGTCTCAAATTTTATACCTCCGGAATCATTTTTAAGAAATCTTTAGTTCTTAAAATACTAGAGAGTGCTGTAGTTTCTAGTTTATTTATTGTTTTATTCAAATGGCTGAAGCCAGTTGTTTAAAATTAGGTAACACTGCCCCTTCATCACCCCC
>NW_023459155.1:54292-59915 GCF_013731165.1 Rhagoletis pomonella | reverse complement strand
TTCATCTTCATCTTCATCTTCATCTTCATCTTCATCTTCATCTTCATCTTCATCTTCGTCTTCATCTTCATATTCACCTTCGTCTTCATATTTATCTTTTCCTTTATCCTGATCTATATCTTCATTCTTTTCTCCATTTACGTATTTACCCCCACCATTGTTATCAGGTTAGGTAGTTAAATTTTCCTTCCTCTTTTTCTTTACATTGTTTCTTTAGTGATATCATGTCATGTGTTGAAATTGGGTGTGATGAGTTGCAGTGTGGTGGAATTGGGTGTGGGAGTTACGGTGTTATGAATTCAGGTGTGGTGGTCTTAAGAGGTGTGGTGAATTTAGTTGTGGTGAGTTGAGGTGTGGTGAATTAAGGTGTGGTGAGAAAGTTGAGGTGTGGGGAATTAAGGTGTGGTGAGTTAAGATGTGGTGAGAAAGTTGGGGTGTGGTGAGTTAAGGTGTGGTGAATTAAAGTGTGGTGGATTTAGGTGTGGTGAATTAAGGTGTGGTGAATTTACGTGTGGGGAGTGAAGTAGTGGTGGATTTAGGTGTGTGGTGGATGAGTTGTGGTGAGGTAAGTTAAGTTAAGGGGTTAAGTTAAGATAAGTTATCTTTATCCTTATCTTCATATTCATCTTCATCTTCTTCCTCGTCTTGGTCTTCATCTTCTTCTTCATCTTTATCCTTTCCTTTATCCTGATCTAAATATGTCCATTCCTTTCTTCATTAACATATTCACCTCCACCATTGTTATTAGGTTAGGTATTTAAATTTTCCTTCCTCTTTGTCTTTATATTTAGGTTTCTTTACTTTTATTTTAATTTCTGTATTTATCCCTTTCTTCTTCTCCATACTCAAAATTATCTCATCCTTGTTTGAGGCTAATCTATTCATGAACATACATACATACATCTTATTCCTAAACTGCTGCTTAGCACGTTTCTTTAATTCACTATCAATATTAAAGCATACATTTAGGAGGCATTTCCGCCCCAACCTTGTACATGTATGGCATTGGTATTGGTGTGACTTTTGAATTGATTTTTTCGCTCTATTTTAAACTAATTTGAAATTTTAAAAATTGCCTGCACATCAGCATCAAAATACCTTTCTAATGATATATAATTGTTTATACCTTAGAAGTACAGTTTAGCCGTAAAAGGGGTGTAAAGGAAACATGATTGCCTATTTATATAATTGATTTCAAATCAAAAAGCATTATCAGTGCTTGATACTTTTTTTACTTATGTATGTAGCTCGCACTATTTTCATTAAAAATATATAAAATATAGACTATTAAAGAAGACTTCATCGTAATTGTCCTTTTTATTTTATAATAAAAACCACGCGCACATTATGCTGTTATTTTTTCGTTTTCTTATTTTGAATGCAATCTTGCGCTCTAAAAATCTAATTCTAACGAATGTTCTTCCCAAATAAAACCTTTTTATATTTTGGTTCAAATTTACTTTTAAATTTCTCATCAAATTCTGCAAAAAATCAGCTTTCAAAAATTTTGATCTCAAAGTTTCTGGCTAGTATATTCAGGACGAATGGATAAAACTTGAGCCAACAACTTGTGTGAGCAAATCCAATTTTTGGCAAAAAATGTCAGTTACGCGGTTTGGCAGAACGACGATACGCGGTTTTGTACTTTAAACGACGATATGTAAGTATAATTTTGATCACTTTCTTCATGCGTTCTAAAACCTTGGCATCAACCCCCTTTTCGAATTTATGTAGCCGGCATAATTTTCAAGTCCATCTGTTATGAGCCCCTTCGATTAGCAACAATGAGCCGTAAACCTGGCCTAGAAGAGAAATTGTTTGTGGCTAAGTCTAGTGGCTACGCCGTGCGCACTCGTGGTAGACCCGGAGCTTCAGTTTCGTGTGGTTCCAATACGTAACCACCAGTCAGACAAATTCTCTACGCTAATCAACAACCCTAACAAGAAATCATTTTATTTGCACACTTGGGACTTCGAACCTGAAACACTAACAATCCACGAATCCACACAACAGCGTTCCGCGATACGCCAACATGCCTACCAGCTCTGAGATAGCGACTGATGGCTGCTTCTGTACCCCACCCGAACTGTGGAATCTTCCACTGCTTATTATTTATGTATACAAGCAAGTAGCCAAGCCAAGCAATAGTTTCTGTGCAAGCGATTATCCCTTGGTACAGTCTACTTGCTATTAGGAAACTATTTAAGTTAAAATATATTTACATACATACATACATATGTACGTAGATACATAGCCATTGGAAACGTGTTTCTTATCGTAGGGAACGAGAAACATAAGAAACGCGTCGCCAATAGAAAAGATAAGCGAAATACAATCAGATACCTTGTTTATACCGACACATAAAGCGCTTTGACCTAGTTCGCTGTGATTTAAAACGGATACATAAACTGAATTTCAAAGCGCGTTGAAATTGAAAAGTGTACTGACTCGAATTAGTTTTCAAATCGGTTTTTTATTTCTCACTTCGGTTAGAAAACAGGTATAAACACATCACTCATTTGACGCGAAGTGAAAATAGGCTGATGCCCGTCTTAAATTTTAATTATTATTAAAATAAATTTGAATTATTGTTCGCTTCTTTTCGGTGAAACGTGCAAAGTATTTGTTAAAGAAATATCGAATAATAAACAGCAAGTTTTGTTTACTTTTGAATACGGTTTCAGCGAGTGCGCTATAATGACACAGGTATAAACTCTAGAAAGTAATAGGTGTTCAGTAAAATCGGTTTTTTGTTAATGCGGTTCTTGCGTAGGTATAAACAAGGTAATTGATAGTCAAGCGATAAAGGAGATCAATTTCTATCGCCTGTTTATGTTGCTGTTTGTTGTAGACATATGTAATATCGTATACATACATATGTGTCAACTAACCATGCGATAGGGTATAATCGAATACAATTGCTTGTTTTAGATATTTAGTTAGGACAACTGGGTTACGCTTCTTATCAGTAACGTGTAACCAATATAGTATGTAAGCACCTAAGATACACATATATCCATATACATATGTGTATTAGGAATATGTACATATGTATATATATATATATATGTGCCCGTATAGAAATGTACTGGACAAACTGCGTTTGTCTAGTTAGAGATAGGAATAATTTTAAGTTCTCTATAAATAAAGGCTCCACGAATCGTTCTAATTTAACATTTGGTGACCCTCAGGGACAGCAACTTCTGGTGATTATTTTTGTATCTAAAATTTAATATCTATTTCGGTGGTACAGTTTTATGGGTTTTCAGTTGGTACAGATTTTGCTTGCCATAGTGAAAGTTTAAATAATATATTTTTTTTAAGTGTTTGGTATTGGATTTAGTGTTTTTATTTGCAATCATTTGCATTTTAATTCTTTTTTAAACTCATAATCATATTTAAAAGAAAAAAATTTCTAAAGAATTAAAACGCCAAGAAGAGTTAGGTCTTTACTTCCTAGAGATTCAAAAAAACATTAATTCCGAAAGGCACTCTGAAGCTCTGGCGAGCTTGTTCGATGAAGTTAAGGACAAGTTCAGTGAATTTCGTGCAAATCGTTTTGCTTTATTGCCCAAGCAATCGCTTAGAGATTATAAAAGTTACTTCGAAAATAAAAACTTTGAATATATCAAAGACATATATGATAATATTTTAGATGTTATCAAAGAAAAGTTATCTGAAGGTGCAGTTGGAGGAGACAAAGGTGCCGAAGAAACAAAAATAGCAGAAGTTTCGAATCAATTTGAAACTATGGAAATTGGTTCAGGTGGAGATAGTGCTAAAGTTTCTTCGAGAAAAAGTGTTGAGACTAAAGTCGAAAATGCGGCGCATTCAATTTATAAAGAATTTGAATATATTTTGCAAAAACTTAAAAGGTGCCACGGTAAAATTCAATCTGGTCTCAATACGGTACTTCCACGTCTTACAGAATTAGAAGATCGTGCGGAAGATATGAAATTCGAGTTCACTAAATTTTTTTCTGAAGATGACAAATTGTGTGTCGAATTCGAGTTTTTTATGGATAAAGGATTGCAACTTGTCAAAGATTGTAATCAATCCAATAAGTTTCTCTCCAATGTGCAATATATACCTTCAAATGCAGTTCCATATAAATTGCCAAAAATAGAAATTCCAGTATTTTTTGGTGATTATTCAAAATGGAATTCTTTTAAAGATATTTTTTGTGAGGTTTATTTTAAACCAGAAATTTCAAACACACACAAAATAGTTGCCCTCAATACATATCTTAGAGGAGAAGTACTAAATTTAATTGAGCATTTAAACATATGCGGCAATAATTTTGAAGTAGCGTGGAACATTTTGGAAAAAAGATACAGTAATAAGAGGTTAATTACCAGTAAAATTTTCAAAAATTTGGTTGACGTACAACCAATTGTGTTCCAATCGGCAAAATCTTTAAAACAGTTGCATGATTTGGTGACTGCAAATTTAGGTGCTCTTGAAGGAATTAATTTGTCACTTGAAGATTTTAAAAATGCATTTCTACATTTCTTGGTCGTTAGAAAATTGGACTCAGAAACTAAAAGTAGATATGAACAAACATTGGAAAATTGTTCTGAAATTCCGTCAATTACAACTCTTTTGACTTTCCTTCAAAAGCAATTTAAAGCGCTGGAAGATCCAGAAAGAGTTTTAAAGCAAGTTGAAAAAAGTGGCCATTCTGTTAAAATATTTAAATGCATTTTGAATTGTGAAGAAAGTCATTTACTTCAAAATTGTGATAAATTTAAAAAACGTTCAGTGGAGAAAAGAAACAAAGTCGCATATGAAAATAAAATATGCAGTAAGTGTCTTAAATCAGGACATATATTTGGATTTTGTACAGCTCCGAGTTGTACGAAATGTAAAAAGGCACACCACATTCTATTGCACAATGAAAGTGTAAGTCAACATAAGCAAAAGGTGACATTAACTGCCCAAAATATAAATAAAAAACATATTTTACTAGCTACAGCATTAGTGAAACTAAAGAACAAGGAAGAAAAGTTTATAACAGCCAGAGCAGTTTTAGACAACTGCTCTCAAAGCAACTTTATAACAAGTTCACTAAGAAAGAAACTAGGTTTAAATGTGAAAAAAATAGATAGTGTGGTAGAAGGTGTGTCAAGAATCATTTCTGAGGTTATTGGCCAAGTAAGGCTTGATTTCAAATCAGATAATAATTCTGAGTTCAAAAGTCAAATAGAAGCGATAGAACTTAAGGAGATAACACCAAATATGCCAGGAGAAAGAATTGACTTAACCAAGTTTCCTCAGGTTCAACCATTAGCTGATCCAAACTTCCACATGCCTAGTAGAATCGATGTCTTATTAGGAGCAGAAATAATGGATTCCATATTAACCAATACGAAAAAAATTTATATAGATTCAAATCTTTATATGGAAAATACAGTTTTCGGATGGGCCAGCGCCTATAGAAATATCTAATTATTATTGTGGAATTGTAAGTTGTAAGTTATCAGACCTTGATAAAAGAGTTCAAAAGTTTTGGGAGACTGAAGAAATTTCGAAGAATAAAAAGTTTTTAACAAAAGAAGAAGACGAGTGTGAAACTCATTTTTCTGAAACAGTCAAAATATCAAATGATAATCGATTTGAAGTA
>NW_023459155.1:52748-54192 GCF_013731165.1 Rhagoletis pomonella | reverse complement strand
CATCTGAAAAAGCATATGGTGCGGTAGTATATTTAAAATCAATTAGTGCAGAAAATCAGTTTAAAATAAATTTAGTTTGTGCAAAATCTAGGGTGGCACCAATTAAAACAATTTCTATTCCGCGTCTAGAACTTTGTGCAGCAGTTTTGTTAGTGGAGTTAGTGGAAAAAGTCATTGAAAGTCTACAAGAGCACGTGAATCTTATAAGGTACTATAGCGATTCAGAAATAGTATTAGCATGGCTTAAATTAGATTCAGGAAAATTAAAAACATATGAAGCAAACAGAGTTACAACTATACAAAGGAAAACAGAGCAGAAGCATTGGTGCCACGTTAAATCAAAAGCAAATCCAGCTTCTATAATATCTCGGGGCCTATATCCAAACGAGGTTATTGAAAATAATTTTTGGTTTAATGGGCCAAATTTTCGTAAAGAAGAGACTGGCAGCATTATAGAAATAAAAAAGACGGAAATTGAAATTCCTGGGTTAAAAAAAATGTTGTAATTAATGCTCTATCCAGGAAAAATGGAATAATAGTAGACATAAAACATAAAAATAGCTTTACTTTTCTAAGGAATGTAGTCGCTATAACTCTGAAATTCATAGATATCAGATTAAAAAAACAGATCAAAGATTTTCATTCGTATCAAAAATTAGCAATAGAAACAATCGTAAAACAGACACAAATAAAGTATTTTAAAGAAGATATTCAGGTGCTAAAAATGCGAAAAGAAATAAAGAGATCATCGAAATTAACTACTCTTGCTCCATTTTTAGACGAAAAAGAGATTCTCAGAGTGGGAGGTAGAATTCAAAACTCTTCGCTTCCATTTGAAGCTAAACATCCTATATTATTACCATATAATGACCCCATAACATCACTTATTATGACTGAAATTCACAAAAGTCATTTGCATGTAGGTCCAAAGGGTCTATTAGCGTTAACGCGACAAAAGTACTGGCCTTTACGTGCTAAACAGTTAGCAACTAAAATTGTACATTCCTGCTACAGGTGTTTTAAACTGAGTCCGCGTTCAATACATCAGTTTATGGGAAATTTACCACAGGATAGGGTAACAAAAGCACGTCCATTTTAAAATATTGGTATTGACTTTCTTGGTCCAATAACAATTCATCACAAAATACGAGGTTCCAGAACAGATAAAGGTTATGTTTGCATTTTTATTTGCGTCGCTAGTAAAGCGGTTCATTTAGAAGTAGTAAGTAGTCTATCAACCGCTGCATTTGTAGGCGCTCTAAAGAGATTTATTGGGCGAAGGGGATGTCCTAATTTATTCTGATAACGCGACAAATTTCATAGGAGCAAAAAATAGCTTGAAAGAAGTATATAAACTTTTTAAAGAAAAATATCATATTACGCAAATAGATGAGTTTTGTTCGCAAAATGAGATAAAATGGTTGACGATACCACCACGATCACC
>NW_023459155.1:48968-52648 GCF_013731165.1 Rhagoletis pomonella | reverse complement strand
CATTTATGATGTATTTTTAGTAAATTAAGTAAGTTTTAATAATTATCACGCACTTATATATGTATACGCACATTGTGAATACAGAACCGTTGATTCAACCATGGTTTCACACTGACATTAGAAGAGTGCAGCCACATCTAAGAAAATAACAATAAAAGAGAATAGTTTTTATCGTACCCATTTTCCTGCTCAGCGTTGAATTAGTAGTAAAGGAGGGTATGGGGTTAAATACCCCCAATATATAAAAAAAACTGACAAGCGCCGCAGGCGAAAATTTTTAATAATAAATCGCGCGATTTTTTATTAAAAATTTTTATTATTTATCGAAGTATTGATTTTTATGGAAAAAGCGCTGCAGGCGAAAATTTGTAATTATTAAAAACCGCGCGATTTTTTATTAAATATTTTCATTATTTATCAAATTAACGATGTACGTTTTCTATATTTGTGTACTTTGAACTACAATAACACCAGTAAATATTATTTCCACCCAAAAAAAATAATACCGTTATGATCAGGAGTAAGACCCCTATCGATCCTAATATTATTATTTTTAATAAGAGCAATATATGTACGTATTGTACACTTATACTTCCTAATTATACGCACTTATTTGTGTATTTTTTAACGTATGGTAGCATACATTTTGTGTTACTGTCAGCCATTGTTATTTCTGCTTGTTTGTGAAATGTGCAAACGTTTGTAAAGACATTTATAAACGCGTTTTACTTAATTAATTAATTAAGAATTGTATATTAAAGTGGAAATCTCAGGCCGGGGTTTTAATGCAACTATTTTGCCGAAGTGTGCACATAAATAAAATGTTTATTGTGTGAAATAGCGCCGAGAGGTTAGTTCAATTTACAAACTTTAACAACAAATAACTTAAAAACTAGAAGCCTGCTGCGGCTAAAAGTATATATATTTGCAATCAGGAGAACTCCCTCTATCGTTCCATAGCTACCTTAATGCGGAACTCCGGGGATGCCAAACTAAATTGCAGCCCACGCGGATGATCAGTTTTTATTCTTTTTCACTAAATACACATTTTTCAATTTAACAAAAAAATAATAATTTGTTAAACCGTGTTTGTACACAACCAATGGAATAAGTTTATAATAATTTTATGATGTTTCCCTTTTGGATTTGTTTGCAGCATTTTTAGGAGGAAAAACCGGTTACAGACTTTTGAGCATCAACTTGAATGAAGCGACGTTAAGATGAAGTCTCTACGATGAGCAGAATCCGAGATATAACGATTTGAAGAAGTACATGATTAGTTAGAGTCACGAAAAGTCCAAACTTTAACAGATCATATCTCTGAAAAAAGAGAAGAAAAAAATCATCGAATACATGTTGTTTAGCTTATTGCATGTATAAAAGATTTTAAGGCAATCGAAAGTGTGACACCAAATTTGGTTTTCGATATAAAAAAGAATGCTTCATATATTAGTGTTTATCCGAGTTTCTCCTCCGACTTGTGGCGTGCTGCTTGCTGTTGTCACCTAAAGTTTTACGCCGACTCCGAACGTACTATTTTGATGAGAAGCTGTTTTTCATGGCAACAATACTTTCCGAGGCTTGCTATTGCCTGTGGAGGGGCGCTAAAAAATTGAACATTATTACACTAGAAATTGAATGGGCTATAAAACTGTGTACTCAAAAAATTTCTAACGCTTTTGAGAAAAAAGTTTGAAAGGGTTGAATTTTTTTTCTTTTGTAGTTTTCTACAAAGTTTTGAGCTAAGGTTTATATGAGTTTTGTTAGAGAATGAACTTTACTTCAATTGAAAATTCCTAAAAATAAATAAATAAACATGAGTGGCAAACAATATCACTTTGAATGGGATGCTATTGTATTGACCGATACTATATATGCAAAAAATGAACGAAACCTTCAACAAACAAAAAATTCTCAAATACTAGCTACTTAAAACTGAACTTTTATACTAATAGAATTGAATGCGCTTCAAGGTTGGCTTTTATTTGTTATATTTAACTATTTATTAAAAAAGTAGCGGGGAAAAATGGTTTTCATTAACAGTTCTTACGTTTTGTGAATGCTAACCGAAAAAGGAAGACAGGGGGCTGAAATTTTGCCACAGGGAAATTTTCGTATGGGACCGAAAGAAAAATAATAGTCACTTTAATTTGACATAGTCTAATGTACATACATATATGCAAGTATTTAATTTTTAGCTTGTTAATTAATACCATGTGGTGCTGATGACTATGTCTAGATGACTAGTGTATCTACCCTGTGGGGAAAATTTTTAGTTCTGAACTGGTGCGCTTCTAGTACATTTAGACCCAGTACTGGTTCGCGATAAATCTCTTTTGCATGCAAGCAACTGGCAAATTTAACATGGTGATGTCCTAGGAAGTGTCAATTGCCCCCCGCTGCATCCTTTTTTCGATAGTTCCGTACTAGTCCTAAATTCTATAGTTCGGAACCAGTTCTAAAATCGACAGACGAAAGAAAAAAGTATCATGATTTTTCAATCTTTTTGGTTCTTCCCTGTGTGCGATTTTAAGTTATTTTGGAAGAAATGTGTTTTCAATTTGAAATTAAATTTGTTTGAATGATTGTAAGAAATGTACGTTTACATTCCTTAAGCCGTAGCTGAGTTTGCAGAGGTGCTCGCTGTTATTTCTTAGATTCCAGACGGTCCCAAGATGTTGAAATGTTAACACAAATTTTAGTTTTGTATTACCAAGCTATGAAAAAGCATCTGCGAAGCACAGAATAGAAGCGTATTTGAACGAAAAAGCCGCCGAATAAATATCTATGTAAAGTAAATAAGCCCCCCACTGCATCCGTTATTCGATAGTTCCGAAAAAGTTCTAAATTCGACAAATAAGATCTAGTTCGTTCTGCATCCCGGTTTCTATAGTTCCGAACCATTTCTAAATTCGTCACTTTAGATATAGATTTCTAGTGAAAAAAACTGAAAAAATTAGTTTTATAAAAGTACCACTTTTCGCCGATTTTGGACTGGGGGGTATCTAGTTCCTATCGGACTAGTTCCTTTTTGGCGATAAATATCTAGTACGGAACTACAAATTTGGTTCACCAGTTCGGGGTTTCCCTGCAGGGTATTCTCTATTTTGGTAGTATTTCATACAATTTATAATGTTGGTAGTAAGTAGCTTCCTGCTTATTGAGGGATTCACCATACACCTTTCGCTTTCCATTTTTATTTTAATACTTTTTTGTTTTGAATTATATGTAAATATGTACATAAAATTGATATTTATAGATTTGCGAAAATTTCCGAAATATGGATCAATGCTCGGTTTGATTAAAATTCTCAATCTGTCGTTCCTCTCTTCCCAATAACGCTCGTCTGGCAATAAAGATTTCAAAATCCTTCTAGAAAGTCGTTTAAGCTATGTATATAGTGACAAAAAAAGTAGGAGTAAAAAAACTTAATAAAAATTTGCAAAGTAAATTTGGTTTGCCTGACATTTGAACTTGATTATTTTGTAGGCAGTCGACTGTTCCGTAACACTAGAGCCATGATATTAGTATATACATATGTATGTGCTCCAATGTTACCAGGTTTACTGTAAATTACCTCCAAGTACAAATTACAGTTTTTTCGAGATTTCCCACTTGAACGAATAAATTAAAATTTCCCTTTCTTTTTTTTTGTAATTAAATTTTAAGATAAAAGGGGG
>NW_023459155.1:45238-48868 GCF_013731165.1 Rhagoletis pomonella | reverse complement strand
ATGGTTTAATCTTCTGAATAAAATGATGTGCGCACCCTAATACTGTCCCCTCTACGTAGTTGCCTTCTTTACCGCTCTAATTGGGCTACTGTAAAAAGAATGTGGAGAGAGGGAAACCACTCCATATGCAAGAGCCACCACGCGCAAACCGCTACCGGAATGCTTATACACAATTTTTGTTGTCATACATAGTTTAGTTTATTTGAAATAAAACATTTATAACGTTTACAATCGAATCAAAGCTCCCGCGTTGCTACTTATGAAACTGAATCTCATTACAACAAAAGTTGATCACATTTTATAACGTCTATTTTTGTTTAGCTAAGTAAATTTAAACGGCTTAGTTATTTTTAAGTGAAATAATAAAATTAAAAAAACCTGATTTTTTTAAAACTCTTCGTTTTGAAGATTACAGCTTTTTTTGTCGAAAATATAGTTTTCCTTCCGGAAATTTACAGTTTTTTGAAACCAAAAATCTGGCAACACTGATGTGCTCTTAGTTCAATTTTATGTTTTTCAAAACTGTAATATCTTCTAACAGGCTAACCTAATATTAGCGGCTTGTGTTTTGGTACGCATGCCGACGAATTTGTTTTTTTGCGTCACCCGAAATTGACTTGCATGCGTTAGCATTTAATTTCATTGAGCGAAACGTCAAATCAAAATGTCACGCAGAACAAAAATTGGAAATTGAGTTAGCTTCATACGCACGCCGTTGAATTTCGGTTGATCTCATACAAGTTGCATGTGCATGAGAAATTTTTGACAATAAATTGGCGGCGTGCGTGAATATTAGGTTAGCCTGTAAGCGTTTGAAAATTTTTCTACAAAATGTGTTTGTGTTACTTTCATTATTTACCGCTCGACTCCTTTGTTAAGGTAAACAATTTTATGTAAACTAGAGTAAATTTAGAAATTCTTTTTAATTGGTCTATGAATGTTTGCCTTCTCGAGTAAGAGAATAATACGCATGTAATATATAGGTATGCATTGGCGTAGCCAGAATGAAATTTAGGGGGGGTCGACCCTATTAAGCTGGCATTTCAGGGTACTATTTTATATATATATAAGGAAATTTTGAAAGTTAGGGGGGGCGGGGGGAGGCTCGAGCACCCCCGTGCCCCTGCCTGGCTACGCCCATGTATGTATGTATTAATGTTTAATTTAATTTAAGTGTTTCTGCTATTTAAATATTTTACCTTACACATATGTACATGCAAATAAAACCAAATTAAAAGTAGTTTATTTAAATTTTTATTAGATGTACTTGCATTTGCAATAAAAATTAACAAACATTTTAATTAGTGTTTTAATAGTTTCTGTAGAATATACATATGTAGGTATTGTATTGTTTGTATATATTCAGTTTTATTTAATTTTTTGTTTTAATAAATATTTATAATATACATACACATGTATGTATGGTGCAACTAAATATGTGTACTCTAATTTTTATTTGCTTTCCAATGTGTTTTTTGGCTATTTGAACCTTGCATTTTTTCAGTTTTCTTCGCTTAATACGTGGACCATGGGTATGGAACCTTGTAGCCGCTTTCCATAACTGATCTTTAATCAACTTAAGCGAAATTATTATTATCTTAAATTTTGCAACAGTAGTTTGCAGTTTAATATATGTAAGTACATATTTACATTTGTGTATATAGTATATATATCTGTTTATGCTTATATGAAAGTGTACCAGTTCGTTTTTTTATTCATTTGCATCTTATTCAGTTTGTCTTCGAATTTTGGTTTTCCTTTTATTCGGTTTTGTAGGTTAACCTTATATTTATTTATATAAGAAAAAACATATAATTTTTATTACCTAGTTAAAAATAAACAGTGTATTTTTTCACAATTTATTTTAGTTATTCTTTATTACCTAAATTAAATTTAAACATTTTTTGTTATGTTCGTTCTTTGAATTGAATCAGTTATTTTCTTTTAACTGTTTGCGTGCTATGTTCGTTTGCCTTATTGTTTTATTCTTAATATAATATAAATTAGTAGTAAAAACTATTATTGTTCTTAATATGTATTTAAATATTTTATTAATAGTATTAAGTATGAGTTTTCAAATTCTAAATGCTTATTGTTACAATTTTTTGTTGTAAACTTTAGCGGCTTTACACAAACAAAATCAGCTGATCGTACGAGTACATGTTGTTGTTATCGATGGGCGAACTAAGGTGGCCATTAGTGTGTTAGCAGAGAAGTCGATGAGAGACAAAATTAAATTTATTCAACTGTAATAATATGCGAAAAATATGCTTGATGAGGCGTCAGAAAACAATACATCATTAGAAAACAATTGAATATACAAACATACATATGTGCTTTTTTGCATAAACACTAATTGAAATTTAAGTAAATATGCCGAAGAGAACGCGTAGATAATGTTCTTTATTATATATATGTACATTAGAGTGGTCCAATTTTTGTATGGGGGGGAAAAATGTCATCCTACAAACCCCCTTTGTTTTTTCCTTTTGATATTTGTAATATCTATACCAACTTTCAATTTTCTACTGTAACCAATTCAGAGTGCTCAATGATCTTGAAATGCGCTATTGGATCACTGTGAAACTGCCCCAGACTGTGAAAGGTGCCCCAGACCCCATCTCGAAAAAATTTGTTTTGGGCCACTCTATGTACATATCGTCGCTGCGCCAACAAAAACAGTTATGTGTTTTTTTAATAACTTTTTAGGAGAGCAAGAAAACTGATTCCTGGTGCCAGTAGGCAATATTTTGCAAGTTTCGTATTAAAGAAAAAAATTATATTAAAAATATGCTATTGTTTTAGGAAAAAACAATTTTTTGACCAATAACGACGTGATCAACATTTGCGCCGCTTTAAAGCACATAGCTGTTTTTATACACGATTTAAATTTGCTTTTGGCGGTATGGAATCGTATGCAACTTGTACATAACACTGCCGTTAGGCCAAGATTCAATGTATAGAAGTTGAGAAGAGTCAGAACGTTTTATTTGGTTTTTGTAATAAAAATTACTGCAAAGTGATGAGTGGACACACACTTTGTACAAACCATGAAATTGCCAGAGATGCGAACTGTTTTTTCGGTCAGCGTATTAACTTGACCCAATGCACTTTTTTAAAGTTTCGATAGGTGATATCCAATGAAAGCTCCTATATACAAGAAATAATTTCATATGTATACTCTAAATAATTAACAATATAAGGATGTGATGGCCTCGCCTGTCGCACACGACTTATGTAATCCATTGGTGAATATATCGGTGGATTGAATACATTTTCTAATGTAGAGTGGACGGTGTCTACCTCCATACTTCTTACCTTTGTTATTTGTTGAATTCCAATTGCAAGCGATCAAATTAAATAGTAGAATCTATGTAGTGTAAGGGGTATGTGCATACATATGTATGTATGTATTTGGTTGGTTTATAATTACTTTTTTACATCGAAATCAAAGCACACTCATCTGCTATTTATAAGCAAGTAAGCTTATACCCGTTTATTTCAGAGTATTTCTAGTACTGCGAGCACATAGCTGTTTTTGATCAGTTCTAAACAAAAAGAGATATAAGAAAACGGCAAATGCAGAAATGTGGGCAATAGGTAGTGCTAATAAAATATGCAATAAAAAAA
>NW_023459155.1:5039-45138 GCF_013731165.1 Rhagoletis pomonella | reverse complement strand
AGAAATGTGGGCAATAGGTAGTGCTAATAAAATATGCAATAAAAAAAATTTACAAAAATCACATAACTGTTTTTGTTGGCGCAGGGACGATATGTACATGGTATATGTATTTCTCCCTCGTCCTTTACTATTTTAGCAATGTCCGTTTGTGTCTCCAAAACTTCGTTGGCTTAAAAATTGTTATGAATTTTCCCAACACCTGCAGTGGAATTCTGACAATCGCTACGCTAAATTTCCATCGCTATAATTCTCTAAATGAAAATAAGCGAGGCCTAAAAGTATGTAACATGGAAAAGTAACAGACACAATGTGTAATCAGTCAAAGCTGGCAGTATCAAGGGCACGAAACTAGATGTTGCATGTTGTTGGCGCACCTAACTGTTCTTTTGGAGACTTTTAGCGATCAAAATTAGCGATAGCGAATGCTGGAATCCGGCTGCTGTTTGGCCGTTTGGTCCCTGCGCTGCTATAACCCACCAAAAAAACACGATTACCATAGAAACGAATGTGGAAACGAGCTAGGCGATGGGAATCGCTTACCCTTTCGCTTCTGGAAGGCCTTATTTTAACATGGGCATGTCATTGGCGGTAAGCCCTTACCCGCAGCATTACCTTCAAACGAAGAGAGAACGCATGGATAAACAGAATCCAGAGAAGCGAATAAAGAATGCCTTATAGAGAAACTAATGTAGAATGCCCAGATGAGTACATACTTATTTATATTATATCAGAAAATGTCTTAAAAGATTAAATTTAATGAAAATTTTTATAAATCAGTTTTTATACAAACATATGTATGTATTTGGGTATTTAGATTTTACTTAAAAATCGGTATGTACATACATGCATATTTAATTAAGCTTAAAATTGTACTTCCTCACTCATGTACTTCACTTCACCTTCGCTGCAAATTGAACAAAGCAAAACATGATTTTTATGCGAGACAAATTTCCACAGAAACTAACGGTAGGAAAAGATTTTTTGGATATTCATTCTATTTTTCAGCTGACTACGATGCAGCATTCTACGTTGCATTCCCCGAAATGAAGCAAAGAAACGAAATAAAAAAAATATTGTAGGACATTCTACTTTGCATGCCCTGAAATGAAGCAAAGAAGCGAAAAAAATAAAATATTGTAGGACATTCTACTTTGCATTCCCTGAAATGAAGCAAAGAAGCGAATTAAGAAAGAAATATTATGGGACATTCTACTTTGCATTCCCCAAAATGAAACAAAGAAGCGAAATAAATAAAATATTGTAGGACATTCTACTTTGCATTACCGACAATGCCTAAAAGAAGCGAAAAAATTCGAAGGCATTATAACGCTATGCCTTCTAGAACACGTTACCACTAAAAGCAATTACCGATTTTTTGCTGGGAAGCCGCTCCCAAATCATATCCAAAATGTTTCAACAATACTTACACTGTTATTTCTATATAATCAGGCCTATCACAGATTCCGAGTGAACTCCCGTCGTGAAAAATCTCCCGTCACGAATTCGGGAGGAATGCTATGAGAAATTCCGACGCATTCGTTGTTAGTGCTGGTTTTGTTTGTTTTTATGTTTTCGTTAAATAATTCTAAATCAAAATAAAATAACTCGAAATCAGTGATACCATTCTCACGAATTTCGAATTTGCGGGAGAATTTCGTGATCACGACGGAATTCATGATAGCGATTTCCCGACGAGACAACGTCGGGATCTCCGACGGAATTGATGATAGGCCTGAATAAATTTTCGCAGCGCTATTTTTATACCCGAACGCACTCGTGATCAAAATCTCTTTTTTATGGAAGAAAATGCGCCACACCCTCCACAAAAAAAAAAATTAAAAAAATCAACGGTAATTTTTAGCGACTTGAAACTTGTACTTTGTTTTACTAAACATACAAAGCTGCATACTCGAAAATTTTCTAGAAGTTCTGAGTAAAAATTTTGAAATTTGTATTACATTTTTTTGGATTTTTGTAAACTTTTTATAAAGTGTGAAACTTATGGCTTAAATTACAGAATGAACTATATTTTCATAAACAATTAATGAAAACAAGTAAAGAAGAATAAGTTCGGGCGAAACCGAATTTTATATACCCCTCGCAGGTATCAAATATTGTCGCTACAATTTTCTCCAAACGACCTAAAAGTCTACAAAATTCGTATATATTGAGAGAGATTGTTATAAGTATTAACTTGAAGTGAATGAGCGTCACAGTTATTGAAGTATCGGAATTTTCGTATATCCGAAATATGCCGTTATACTGAAAGTGGCTGTAATTTGAGTCCGATTTTAATAATTTTTAACGAATTGCTTTTCCGTACCATGGTTATTAAATGCACCGAGTTTGGTAGAAATCGATAAATCGGTTAACGAGATGCATATTTGTGGTCATAAGTGGGCGGCGCCATGCCCAAAATCCAAAAATTTACAATAATCTAATTTTCTGCTCAGTGGTTATCGCAATAATTTTGAGTCAATTAGCTTCAGTAGTTACTGACTTATCGAAATTTTCATGTTTCTGTAAATTACCGTTATATGGGAGATGGGCGTGGCTATTGCCCGATGTCAAAGATTTTCAACAAATTTATTAGCTGGATCCTAAGCCAGGCTCGTTCCGATTTTGGTAAGGATTGGTGAAGCGCCTTCTGAGATACAGTATTTCATCATAAGTGGACAGGGTCACGCCCTTTTTCCAAAAGTTTTATAATAATATTATTTTGTACCAAAATTTTACTTCACATACTAATTTCCAACAATTTGGATCCAATATTTACTGAAATATCGTAGTTTTTGCATTTTTCGAAAATACCGTTATATGAAAAGGGGGCGTGGTTACAGTCCGATTTCGCCCATTTTCAATAGCCCTACCTGGGATGAAGGACACCTACATACCAAATTTCGTTGAGATATCAAAATTTTTGCTCAAGTTATCGTGTACACGGACGGCCAGACAGGCATACGTTAATCGACTTCTCTTTTCATTCTGATCATTTATGTATATATCTATCTCGATCCCTTTAGGCTATGAGAACAAAGTTATAATACTCAAGTGGGCTCGGGTATACAAATTTTCAATGAAAATAATTGTGAATATTATATTAGAACAAGGTGTACACTAACTTTTGACACCGACTGTATAACAATTTCATTAACTGACTTGTAAATAACATTAATATCATAAATTATCAAATTGTTAAGTAACTTACTTGAATTTACATATTTAACATATCGTCGTTTAAAGTACAAAACCGCGTATGTGAGGCTGAATACATTATTTTTAAAGAGCAAAAACACTCATAGCCCGAACACAATGAAAACGACGAACTACGGACCGCAGCTGTCAAATTATTTTAACACGTACTCTTATGTATGTAGATAATTATTTTGGTGACGACATGGCTACGCGACGATTGTGGTTGTGGCCAGATTAGATCTATTTCTATTTTTCCAGTGACGGATAAGGTTCTTCCTCTTGTTTTATGTCAAACACATACAGCTTCATGATGTCTCTGCCGCGTTCAAAATTTCATGTCATCGGCAAAGCGTTTAAATCATAGGTGGGCAATTTTTGCACAGTGTGAGTAATTCCTCAAAACGTGAGGAATTTCGGGTGAGCTTGAGTATTTTTTGACGATTTTTATTTTGAGGAATTTTCTCTCGACATATTTGCAGATAACAAATGCAACCATGTTTTACACATCAGATTTGTTAAATCGCTCTGCAAATCTTTGAACAAAAAGCTTTCCGAAGTATTATAAAGAGCGAAGTACACCACACAAGTGGCTTGTCAAACATTCTTCAAACCAACTTTTCCCATTTTGCCATACACCATGCAAACATGGCTCGTTCAAGCAAAGAGTTTTAGTTTTCTTCCGGTTCACAATGTAAAGGGGTTTTGGTTTTCTTCGATTTTTCTCTCTTGCGTCCTCATTCCGTTGCGAATGAGGCGATTTTATGATACACAACGTAAGCGATTTGATCAAATGTCAACATGACGGCCAGAAAATCAAAAAATTTTTATTTTTGTTCACATTTTCCTCACACGGCTTGTCAAACCTTCAAACACCCCTATACACAACATAAATAGCTTTAAGGAAAGCGATATTTCGCTTGGATTTCAAGCCGCTTGTTGTGGTGTTTTTCTCTCTTAAGGCCTGTATGCAGCTCTCAAGAAGAGCAAAAACTCCATATAAAATGACGTACAAGAAATGGCTCAAAAATTTTCTTGAGTCAAATTTCCTTAAGGCAGTACGCAGTTCTTAAGAAATTTACTACGCTTTCTACTACGGCTTTCTAAAGTTTTTTTGTGAAAAAAGAGCACAGGACAACCCAGGTTTGCAAAAGAAATATATGCCCGTTCCATTATTTCTTGAGAAAAGAATGAGTCAACAGGCTGTGAAGTATCAAAAATGTCAAGATTCCTTGGGCGCACACACGAAATAATGGCAATTTTTTCTTGACCGTTTTCTTGAGAGCTGCATACAGGGCTTTAAGCAAATCTGCATTTGCTGCTAAATATTCAAAATGTTATCGATAATTTTTTTCATTCCATCGTTATATTTTCAACTTATTTTAAACTTGCCAAATCTCGGTAACGAATGGAGAGAACACGCATTGTTTGATCATAAGGAAATTCATATTGATTCCTCATTAGATCCAGAAAATTATAGGACAAATTTTTGAATTGAAAGATTCTTCAAGTTCATATAAGTTTCCCAATTAAAAAAAATATATATCTGCATTACTAATACAGATATATTTATATATATTTAGTAGTTTAAAAATGTGTAGGACTGACTTGAGGACCAGATTGAGCACTGATAAGGGATAAAGAATAACGGTGATACTGAATTGGAGAATGTGATGAAGTTTTATACTAAATACCTGTGAATAGTATGTAGAACACATTACTCATATATGTAATAAGAAAATTTTGAGTAATTTGTTCGGTTTTTAGGATTTTTCGTTTGTTTTTGAGGAATTCGGTAATTTTATTTGTGGCAACACCGCGCCAGCAATGCCTGCGCCGAAGCAAAGCAGCGAATCTCGATTCAGTCTGCTAGCAGATATCACCAAGGTAACGGTACGCTCAGCTGTTGGTTGTTTTTCTTCGTAATTTTAGCACACGCTTTCCACATTTTGTGTAGGAAATTTACAAAAAATGCCCAAAACTAAAAGTGGTGTGTTGTCCTTAGATTGTTGTTTACGTGCATTTGCTACGATTCAAACACAAAATAGTGCGACTCTATATAAGAGCTACAGTTTATAAGTTAAAGAACTTTCAACAAGCCGCAATGTCTATTATGCGGTTATGCCTACGTGTGAATTTAAAAATTATAAAATGAGGTACTTGCTGACCAACGTTCAGTAATTATACCCGAGCGCACTTGTGCACAAGGGTATTATAACTTTGTTCACATAACGGTTGTTTGTAACAGGCAAAACGAATCGAGATAGATATAGACAAATGTATATATAAATGATCAGAATGAAAAGAGAAATCGATTAAGCGGTGACTGTCTGTCCGTCCGTCCGTCCGTCCGACTTTGCACACGATAACTCGAGTAAAAATTAAGATACCTTAACGAAACTTGTTACGTGCACTTCTTTCGGGCGTAGGACGGACGGTATTGAAAATGGGCAAAATCGGACAATAACCACGCCTACCTCCCATATAACGGTAATTTTCAGAAATACAAAAACTGCGATATTTTAGTAACTACTGAAGATAATTCACTCAAAATTGATATTTATAATAAATTTTTGACGAAAAATAAGAATATTAACATTTTTTTGAAGATGGGCGTAGCCACGCCCACTTATGGTTACATGTGTATATCTTGGTAACCGCTGCATCAATTTATTCAAAACTTGGCACAGTTGTTGGCCCTGGTACAGCATACCAAATGGCTGAAAGCTTTTAAAATCGGACAATAACCACGCCCACATCCCGTATAACGGTAATTTCGAGAAATACGAAATCCTCGATAAATCAGTTAATATTAAAGCTAATTTATTCAAAATGATGGTTGCAACAATTCTTTGCCAGGAAATACAATTAAGATAAAATTTTGTAAAATGGGCGTGGCACCGCCCACTTATGATCACGTATATGTATCTCGCTAACCGTTCTAGCAATTTGTACCAAACTCGGTATGGTTATAGTGCTTGCCACGTAGAAGTAAACCATTGAAAATTGTTGAAATCGGACTAAAATTACGGCCGCTTTTCATATAACGGTAAATTTCAGAAATGCTTGAAATTTCAATATTTTGAAATTTAAGGACGCTAGTTTACTTAAAATATATATACACGCCGGCTTATCATGTAGCGGTAGCTTTCGGAAAGGTGGAAAACATATATTTAATACTTGCGCCGGGTATTTAATGTTCGGCTCCGCCCGAACTTAGACTTTCTTACTTGTTTTATAATAAGTTCCATGATTTTTATAAAAAATGGCACAAATTGCATGCTTTATTTTAGATAATAGTTTTTTTCTATCAAAAGAAATCGATAGAGAAATGTAAATGCTGGTTTATGCCCAAAAATACTTAATAAATAAATTTTATAAGCTATACTCTATTTTTGGGACTAAATACCTACTCATATGAAAATAATAAAATCTAACCACCATAACCATCTAGTCGGCCAGCATTTCAAAGAACTGATTCTAATAAAACGGTACCCAGGTATTATACAAAAGAGTTTTACTAATTTTAATTTTACAAGTACTAAATTTTTCGTATGTAAAAGGTTCTATAAATTAATAGTATTTGGCCAAATAAGCCAAAAGACCCATGCGCGAAAAACACCACTTTTAGTACATGTATAAAAAATGTGGCAACCATAACTGAGCGCGACGCACTAATACCACGACAAAATTAGACTGTGGTGGTGTGCCCAGCATTGCCTAGCAACCGCCACTTTTGCACCAGGTAATCGCTAGCGAAAGGACAAACCACGCGCACCGCTCGGTACGCTTCAATGACATCGCCATAATAAATTCGTTAGGCAAAGGAATTGGTATCGCTAATATCGGGTGACCAGTACTCACTACTGGCGGGTCAGCGAAATCGTTAGTGGTACCCGGACGGGTACTAGCGACCAAATATGCGACACCAATTCCTTTGGCTTACGAAATTAACATGGCAATATCATTGAAGCGTACCGAGAGGGTGCGCGTGGTTTGTCCTTTCGCTAGCGATTACCTGGTGTACAAGTGACGATTACTAGTCGTTATGACTGTAGGTCATTTAAAGAGTTTTAAAATGAAAAAAAAAAACGGTAGGTTGAAGATACGAGCAAGTTTATAAAACGCTGTTATCTTTTCGATATTTTTTATTTCGGTCAAATATGTCTTGTGCGTTAACAGGCATTTAATTTTTTATCATTTTAGGTTTCAAAATTTTTCTTTCGAGATATCGTACGGCTCACGTTCATATTGTTGTTTTCCCATACTAAAGACAGTTCAGTCTTCTACTTCGACCCGGCCGGACACCTCCAGTTTATATTCAATTTTCCTCTGACTGAAAACGAGGTTAAAAATATTCACAGTATACTGTTTGAGAAGAAGAATTATGGATCGATTAGGGATGCTCACGTAAAGAATCGATGTAAACTTTGAAATGCCTTTAATCTATGTATTTAATGGAGAAATTGCAATTACACCATCAGCGCCAATCTTATATATGTACATACATCTATTATATACATTTTATTCTCGCGTCACGTTGTTGTCCACGATGAACTTCGAAACTGGCTCTCCGATTTGCTTGCAGTTTTGTGCGTAGGTACTCTATTACATTGGTCATACTATAGGATACTTCTTTTCCGGGAAGTGGACCAGTGACAGATCTATTCGAAAAAATCTTATTTATGGTTCGATTTGCATGGAATTTGGTATGTGGGTAGCTTTTTACCTAGGTTAATATATAGAAATTTTTTTTCCGGGAAGTGGACCAGGGACCAATTATTCGAAAAAACGTTATTTATGATGCGATTTGGTTGAAATTTAGTCCGTAGGTAGCTTTTTACTTAAGTTAACATATAGGATACCTTTTTCCGGGAATTGGACTAGGAACCGACCTATTCAAACAAATCGTATTTATGGTTCGATTTGCTTGAAATTTGGTACGTGGGTAGCTTTTTGACATTGTTAACATGTAGAATGCTGATTTTTCGGCGAGTGGACCAGGGACTGATCTATTCGAAAAAATCGTATTTATGGTTCGGTTTGCTTGAAATTTGGTACGTGAGTAGCTTTTTGCCCAGGTTAACATACTTTTTTCCGGGAAGTGGACCAGGGACCGACCGATCTATTCGAAAAAAGCGTATTTATGATTCGATTTGCTACAAATTTGGTACATAGGTAGCTTATTGCCTGTATTAATATATAGGATACCTTTTCTCCGTTTATTGAAGTTTTTTTTTTATTTTTGCAATACTTGGGGTGAGCATCAAAGCATGCACAATTCTTCGTGTCGCAGCTTGGCTTTTATTATCATAATTGCGTGTACATTATTATTCATCTGTAGGGCATATATCTATACTAATATGTATTTTGGACACCTGCCGCACACGTCCCAAGGATGGTTATAGGATAAAAAATATCTCGAGATATACCGAACAAACCAAAATTTTCATACTGCATATCCCTGGAAGTGTTCATGGTAGAATACCGGAACTTGGTATGGAAATATATGAAATAAATCGCATACTCTTGGAGCTATTGGAAATGGGGGCGTGGCACTCCCATACAAACCGAATTTTTTATACTGTATATCTCTGGAAGTCTTCATGGTAGAGTTCTGGAACTTAGTAGGGAGAAATATGAAATAAATCGTATACTCTTGGAGGAAAATTGGAGCTATTGTAAAAGGGGGCGTGGCACCTCCCATACAAACCACATGTTTCATACAACGTATCTCTGGAAGTGTACATGCTAGAGTACTGGAACTTCGAATGAAGATATGTATATGTATATTTATATGCAATCAAGCCAATACTCATGGAGAAAATTGGGGTTATTTGAAAAGGGGACGTGGGGCCTACAAACGTACCAACTTTTAGCTATCTTTGAATGTATTTATAATTCGTATGTGGGTGTATTTGTGGGTGAAATCCTCCTAAATGGGTGTCCGGATTTTAACGAAATTTTTTGTGTGTGTTTCAGTGGTCTCTGGATGGTATAGTTTCACAATTTAACACGCCAGTTGGCGCTGTAGTTCAGTTATTACTAGAAATCTCATTTATGATCCGATTTGGCTAATATTTAAAATATGTATTGGTAACGGGTAGAGAAACACTATTTAGTGCTGACAGATGGCGCTGGAGTCGAGCTATTACTAAAAATAGCCAAGTGAGAAAAGCTGTCGTGAATTACATCGACCTGTTGTACCATTGAGTATATCGAACTCTCCTGTGTTACGATTGGCCCAATGGATGTGATTTTCCAATATTATTATGCATTTAAGTCTTTAAGGTATTTCGTCTGAAATAAGTATATCGTCGTTTAAAGTACAAAACCGCGTATCGTCATTCTGCGAAACCGCGTAACTGACATTTGCTGCCAAAAATTGGATTTGCTCACACAAGCTCTTGGCTCATTCCTTATCCATTCGTCTTGAAATATAATAGCCAAAAATGCGATTGCTTTATAGAAATGAGAAAACAATTTATGCAACCTCGCTTACGCGGTTTTGAATTGTCTTGATACGCGGGTTTGCATTTTGTTGATACGCGGTTTTGTACTTTAAACGACGATATGTATATTGCATTTCTGTAGAACAGTGATACGCACCCATTTTGAAATTGCCACCAACTGTACTATAATATATATATTGCCGCCAGGGAGTGAAGAGAAAAAAGTTCTTCAAATTTATTGCTATTAACCGTGCTATGAAATGCAGCACAATTGGAAAATTTCAAGAACTTCTTCTTGGACAAAACACCTTCGTTAGGTTATTTAAAGCGGCAAACGACCTCCAAACCAGCAGATGAATGTGCCAATGAAAATCTTAAACGTGAATTGTTGGTGAAAATGTTGGACCAAAAAGTTTTAATAAAAAAATTAATTTTGAGCGGGCTTAAGTTCGCCGGGTCTGCTAGTGATATATAAGATGACATGTTGCTTCGCTAACTGATATTCGGGTTGTATCAATCAGTACTTTAAATAGTTTTTATTAATATTTCGGTCAAAGTAGCTCTTAGAGGGTTAAAAACTAAATTCGGCACATCTACCCCAACTCATCAGCATGTGCACATTAAAATAAATAAAAATTTTATTTTAAAGTATTTTCTGTTACTTATGTACATTCATAACTTTCCTTTGAAAAAAAGTTATACTGAAAGGTACTCATATTTATAAGGTACTGACTTTGGGCAAACAAAATCTGGCAACCCTAGGTTAAAAGACCAAATGACCTGAAACCAGTTGTAAGTCTACATGTGTACCAGTTTAACCCTAGAGCAGTCGCGCCCTTACGTGAAGCGCGAGTGATCGCGTGGGGAGCATTTTGTCGCCCATGTTTAAAAAGCTGTTGTGTTGGAATTAATAGTCAAATGAATTTAAAATTATTTTATAACGCCAGAATGAAATATAAACTAAGCGAAAGAGTAACATTTATTAAAGTTTTACTGTTGTATATAACAACGCTTGACCTTTACAAATGTGCTGTTTGAAAAATAGCATGGAGTTTTTTGCCCCGGGCGGCTAAATGCTCATGGCGCGAGCACTCTAGGGTTGATACATCCACACGTACTACATAGAGATGCTCGCGTGAGAAAATTTTAAACTACAACCACAATCACGCAAAGAAAAATAAAATTGCACCACCCTAACGCACAAAAAGGATCGGACTCACGGCACTCACACTAATAAATCCAACGTGTTTTTTACTTTTGCAACATTTAACCGTTAGTCGATCCTTGGAACAAAAATGTTCCATATTAATTTTGTGTTACCCTATGCTTTTTTGTAAGGGAAGATTGTAGGCGTGGGTAACACAGTGCGGCGCTGCGCCATTGCGCTGATACCGATAGGTGAGTTGCGGGCGCTGATACCGGGTGTCGCGAAGAACCAGCAAAGAACCCACAAAAGAGAAATGCCACTTGTAAAATGTACAGCACAAGGCGAATTTATACAAGGAGGTGTTGCTAGAATTCGCCGCTCAACCATTACTAGCTTGTATTAATTCGCCTTGATGGAGCAATAAGCAAAATGAAATGCGCTTTAGGCTGAAGAGGTGCAATTGTCCCAACACACTGTTCTGATTCCGGCAGTGGCGCTACCTAGATTGTTGAAATATCACACTGTGCAGTGGTGCCAGATGTAGGGATTTCACCCCATTTTGAGGATTGAGGGCTCGACAATATGAAGTTAGCATTTCAGGATACTATTTTTTATCCATATAGATAGGGAAAACTGGAAAGTTACTAAAGGGGATTCAGAAGAAATTGGGACTTTTTTGGGATAACTGCCGCCCGATATTGGGATCCGGTACGAAAATATTCTGCCTACGCTGCTTACGATGATTTTTGTTCAGATCAAGAATATGCTTCATCATAACTAACTTCGGAAGATGATACTGATGAGGAAAAATCGCATAAGGAAATACATTGGGAAGGAAGGGAGCATCTGGAATCTATTAGAAATGGCAACAGAAAAGCTCTACGTTTATTTAGAAACTCATCTCACATAAGGTGGTTTTGCCTCCCAGGTTTATTGTGGCCAAACTAGTTGATAGATTTTGATATTTTTTTTTAGAATAATAACAATCTTCCTTTACAGAAAACAGTTTTACAGTATTAAATAAATTAAAAGAGAGTTTAATGTTACAATATACAAAAGCTTTGCCTGTTTTCTTCATTAAATCATGCTCGGTGTCTCACAGACTCTTCTGAGCGTATATGTTGTAAAATTTTCTAAGCTGGTGAAGGTTAAGTGAAGCTATTCTAAACGACAAATAAGGGATGAAAAAGTGCCTCTCTGCATGTCTCCTGGAAAGGGGTTTCTTATTTACAATTTACGCGAATGTACTTAATAGTCGGGGAGGCGAGCGACAATGCACTGCAAGCATTTTATAAACGCTGAATTTTTGATATAATATCACATTTGTGGTGTTTAGAAATAGCCTGGTGTCAGTCAGTCTAATTCGTAGCGTCTGGCGCGGAGGTAGCTTTAATTTTGTATAGAAACTCTAAATCTAAATCTGAAAAATTAATTGCGAGCAGGATACTGATTAAAAAGTAGTATGACATTAGTCAGTCAATAAAGTCCTGCAACAGAACGCGTCAGTTACTCGTTGAAGTTGTACAAAATCTCTGCATCGTGCAAGCATTTTATAAAATATTATTGTAATTACAAAAATAATAGTCGGTCAGAATTATCCTGTAACAGATGCCGCCAGTCGCCGATAGAAGGATGTGCTCCTGTAATACGGCGCGCTCAATTAAAATTAACAAATATTTTTTTTTTACTTTTGAAAAAATAAACATAAAAATATAATTATTTCAATCAGAATATTATAACTGTCGTCTGACTCATCGTCATTCTCTTCCGTATAACTCACTGATGCCCCAGCATCTGAATACTAAAAAAATGTATAAGTCAAAAATTAGAAAATACCTTGTCGGGAATTTCGTAGTCGATTACTAAAATACCCAATTTTTGGCCAACTTATTACGGCTAACTTTTAATTGGTTTCAAAGTCATTCAGAGCCCAATTGAGGGGAAATGTATGTATGCATGTATGTACAATTTTTTGACAATTTTCACCTTGTTCTCAAAAACAAAAAATTGAAAACAATTACATATGCATGTACATTTATTGTCACTGTTTTTTTTTATGGAAAACGAGAAATCATGGATTTAGGCTATTAATAATAATATAATAGATTGGCCCTTACACATATATTAGTGTTTGGCCGAGCTTCTCCTCCGATTTGTGGCGTGCGCCTTGATGTTGTCACACAAAGTGGAGGGACTTACAATTTTACGCCGACTCCGAACGGCGATTGTATTTTCATGAGAAGCTGTTTTTCATGTTAAGAAAAAACCTTTTTTCTATATTTTTTTTGATGTTGCTTTGACCAGGGCTTGAACCCAGGTGCAGCGGAGTGGAAGCGCGCACCGCCTACCACCACACCACAGCGGTCGACGATTTAAAATTTAGGCTATTTATTACAATAATATAGCCGAAAATATATATGTATGTATAAATATGTATGTATATGTATGCGTGTTAATAGCACATCTTTAGAGGTCTTAACACATGCTAACTAAATAGTTATCATGCAGGTAATAGTTAACCTAAAATAAATAAGTATAAAAACCAAGGGAACCAAAAACAATCAATTAATTAGCACACTACAAGTGAAGTTATTAATACTCGGTTTGTAGTTAGCTGAAAACAAGCTAATTTTTTTGAGACATCATCATGTAAAAGTAGTAAGTTGAATGCAACGTAGAGTAGTCGAGGCGTACACTCAGAGAAAAACGGCGTTCTAAAGTCCAGCACCAACGGTCTCCTTTTTCATAGTTTGTGTTCCTATTTCCTTGTTCTTAAAACAGGATCATTTGTTCTTGAAAAATCAGTATCCGTTCTTCAAGCAAGAACACTATGCTTGAATTAAGAACAATGTTTCGGAATTAAGTATCTATGGTCTTAATATTCGAACATATGTTATGTAAAAAAAATAAAATAGTTCATTGTTCAGCATGATAACGTTTATGTACTTTGCTATTCAATTGACGTTAAACGGTTTCATCAACATTTACAATCTTACGAAGTTGGGTCAGTTAAAGATAATCTTTGTTTAAAGAACATTGATTAATTTCTAAGTTTTCCGATACATGTTTATCCTATGAATAATGGAAAAATGTACTTTAGAATTAAATATATTTAAGATACTGGTAAAAAAAAAACCTAAAATAAAATGCTTAAAAATATTTACTGTAATATAATTCGTTTTAATTTTTATTGTGTTAAATTTTAAGTGTTCTTAAATTGAGCACATACGGTTTTTAAACAAGCACAGAGCGTTCTTTAAATGAAAACAAAAGTTCTAAGAATAAGCGCAAATTGTTCTTAGAATGAACACAAAACGTTCTCAATATAAGTACAGAGCGTTCTTTAAATGAAAACAAAAGTTATCGGAACAAGCACAAATTATTTCTAGAATGAACTCAAAGCGTTCTCAAAACAAGCCCGGAGCGTTCATTAAATGAAAACAAAAGTTCTAAGAACAAGCACAAATTTCTCTTAGATTGAACACAAAATCTTCTCAAAATAAGCACAGACCGTTCTTTAAATGAAAAAAAAGTTATCAGAACAAGCTCAAATTGTTCTTAGAATGAACTCAAAATGTTCTCAAAGCAAGCCCATAGCGTTCTTTATTTGAAAAGAAAACGTTCTCAAAGCAATCCTTAAATGTTCTTGCAATGCAAACGGCGGTCTTATAAAAGTCGTTCTTAAAACAAGCACCGCGTTCACGGGTTAAGAAAAAACGTACTTAACAGACTGTCGTCAACGAATGTGCTGGGGTTTGAACTTGTTTCGTTCGTTATGGAACGAATTTTTCCCAGAGTGTAGTCACCCGTAGTTGAAAAATAGTGAACATATAGTGCATTTATAGTTAGTTGAGCTCTCTGCAGGGTATTAATAAATATGTGCATACATAAATAGTAAATTATATGCTTATTTATTGTGGATATTGTATCAACACTTTACGTGCAAACCGATATTACATTTAACTAAGACACAATTTTCGCGTACGTTGGTGATAATATCCGCTATGTGCCACAGTGATCTGAGGGTGGCAGAAAGTGCAAGTTCTGAAGAGTTTCGAAATAGCCAACTAGGTGGTTGCCTAGATTCTAGACATGTCTATTGACATGATTTAAGCCTTTTTTCCGAGAACTATGGCCCAAGCACGTAGTATTTAATGGGCCCGGATGTTGGAGTTGTACGAATCGTATTTTTAAGTAAAAATGCAAAGGAAATTCACGGGCTCAACAATGGTAATTGAGTGATCGGTTTTTGTTGGATTTGTTTTCATCTTGAATGGCAAGCTCAAAAGTAGACAAGAGTTATTCTATAACGGGTTTTCATAATTTGCCCTAGTCCATTCAGAGTTGAGAACATATACATATATGATTTCAAGCATTTTCAACGACTTTATGGAGTGTAAGTACCATTGGGCTCCGCGCTGTGGCAGTGGATTAATATGAAAAATATAAACTATAAATTAATAACGAAATAGATGTCAGCTGGGTCATTGGCACATTCCCAAATAACAAGTGAACAGGACGATGAGCCTGATAAAATTTCCAATTATGTACATACTTGTAAAAAAGCTCGTAATATCCATACCAGGGTGTTCAGATTGTTAAAAAAAATGCAATTTCTGAAAAAACAATCGCCAAAAATCGCCAATTTTTTTTTAAATAAATTCATGTTATCGCTTTAACAAATCTTTTATTTTAAAAATGAGATCTTGTTATAATATAGTTTTTAAAACCAAAAACGAATATAATACCTTCAGGGCGTAATAATAAATAACACAAATCCTTATATAATAGTGATGTACAAACAATTTTCTTTAAAAATACGCATACTTTTTAAAAATATTTGTTTCAACATATTTTGCAATAGGACTGCGCAATTATTAAATTTATTATAACTCATTGATTAATCGAACAATCCGCTTTTAAGAACTCGGCGCTAAAAATGAAATAAAAACCTATAATAAGGCGAGATCAGCTATTTCCACAATTTCTTCAAAATCACCTATAGTGTTTGAATGATTCATATTTTTGTTGTCATATATTTAGCTATTCAACCTTGGTAGCATACTGTTTGATATTGGAAACGATTTGCAGCAGAAAAAACGCGCTCAACAAAGCAAGTGAGTGCGGCAAGGATTATAATATGAATTTACTTATATTTCCAAACATTTTATTGCCTGTTGCGGTTTTGACTCCGTAAGCAATTACCCAAATTTCTTCAGAGTTGGATGGAATGGTTCTGAGAAAAGCTATTCCATGGGAAAGTTAAAAAGATTTAAATATTCAGTTTCCGCTGCTTTTCTTTCCTTCAAAGTCAAATAGTGAATTGGCAGGTCCCTGAAACTCGCCCTCTTCTGATTCACACGCTTTTCTGGTGACAAAATCAAAGCTTTTTTAAAAGTATTTAATTGACTAGGCAATCGTTTCAAGAGTTCTTCGATTAGGGTGATTAAACATTTTTGACAGTCTTTTAATATGCTTCTTAAGTCAAGTTTATCACGCAGTTCATTAGCCTCTTCTTTAAAATTATAGTGGAAAACTAAGTTTTGTATATCTTTATAATTGGAAGAAATCCATCTGAAGGGAAAAAATCGCCAAAAATCGCCAATGGCGATTTCCCAAAAAAAAAAAAAAATCAAAAAAAAACACCAAATTGGCGCGAAATCGCCAAATCTGGGCACTCTGATCCATACAAACAGAAAAATGTACATCTACGGAAGCACAAAAACAAAATTTACTAATAAGTGGTTTAGTTTTTATACAATTTTTTAATATCGTTATATTTATAAGTGCAAGACATTGCCTTCTATCGGCTACTGACGGCATCTGTTACAGAAAAATTCTAACTGACTATTATTTTTGTAAATAAAATAATATTCTGCGTCTGTGAGCTGAATTTCCGATTTTATAAAATGCTTGCACGATGCAGAGATTTTGTACAACTTCAACGCGTGATTGACGCGCTCTGTTGCAGGATTTTAGTCACTGACTAATGCCATACTACTTTTTAAACAATATCCTGCTCGCTATTAATTTTTCGAAATTTTAGAAAGTAGTTGCAAGATTAAGAGTTTCTATACAAAATTAAAGCCGCCCGCGCCAGACGCTATCGAATTAGAGTGACTCACACCAGGCTATTTCTCTACCCCACAAAAGTGATGTAATATGTATACAAAATTCAGCTTTTATAAAATGCTTGCAATGCTTTGTCGCTCGTCTCTCGGACTATAAGTATATGTTTATCTAATTTAATAATAATAATAGATTGGCGCTTACACATATGTTAGTGTTTGGCCGAGCTTCTCCTCCGATTTGTGGCGTGCGCCTTGAAGTTGTCCCACAAAGCGGAGGGACCTACAGCTTTACGCCGACTCCGAACGGCGATTGTATTTTTATGAGAAGCTGTTTTTCATGGCAGAAATGCACTCGGAGGTTTGCCATTGCCTGCCGAGGGACGACCGCTGTTAAGAAAAAACCTTTTTTTCTATATTTTTTTTTTTGCGATGTTGCTTTGACCAGGGCTTGAACCCAGGCGTTGCGGAGTGGAAGCGCGCACTGCTTACCACTACACCACAGCGGCTAATTTAGTATTACAAATAAAATTCAGTAAGCATTTTAAGACTCAATGAAACATATTTGATATGAACCTTGAAGAAATTCATTAAAGAAGTATGATTTTTATGAATTACATGAATAGCTTTAACAGACGAAACTAATATTCACACACGCCGGCAATTTACTGTCAAATCTTAACTAGCCGAAATTTGACGGCGTGCGTAAAAGCTAACTCAAATTCCAATACTTCTCTTGAGTGACATTTTCGATTTGAATGAATTCAAATGCAACTCTGAGAAATCACGCACGCAAATTGGTTTCGGTTTATCAGATGTGAAAAACTTGCGCGCGTGCGTAGAAAAACTCACGCCGATAATATTAGGTTTAGCTGTAAAAGAACTTTTCAAAGGCTTATTGATGTACGTCATACAAAAGCCCTTTCTTTAAGATTTTCTTTGTATAGCGAAAGCCGAATCCCTTCAATTTGTGTGTGTGGAATGACTTTCACAAAGACCTTTTGGTAGAGATTTTAACTCCAGAAATTATCTACTGGGTAGTATGAATGACCCCTCAGTCTGTTCAGAAACTTATACTTTTTTTGGGATTGGCCTGAACATAAAAAGTAAGATTTTAACAAAATAAATGTTAAAAAATGTTTCGTCATCGATTTTCGATTACAAGTAACAGAAATTCTCACATAATTTTCATAGCAAAAATCTGTCAGAACTGAAATGGGCGTTTGCATCGACCTTCATTAAAAAACCAGGACAATTTTCTAAAACCAGGACAAATCCTGGAAAACCAGTCCTAATCTAGTGTCACTTTTCTTAAGTAGTTTTCAATACATATGTTGCTTTTCTCTGCTCACAATTAAAAATGGTAAAAAGATTTTTTGGAATCACATCTATAAGATTTTTTTGCCTAACATTTTAAACAGGGTTATACAAATGCTATAAAATTTGTAAAAATAATAATTCTAGTGTGCGAGCAAATGCTAGTCAGTGAAGTTGTAAAATTTTCCCAGGCTTATGCATGATCACTTTTGTATCAAATTTATTTCAAATTTATGATGTTCTCTTTTTTCTTCCTATCTTTTTTAGTACTCTAAAATTTATGTTCCATTTACTCATGTACACATGTGAAGAGTATTTCTGCTGGTATATTTGCAGACCTTTAACTGGTACTCAAAGTTCACGTCACGTGCGTATCTCTGAATAATACATACTAAGCAACATATGTACAACGTGGCGACGAATAACTGTTACCCAGGTTTTTTTGAGAAATATTAGGGTCCTTTATAGATTTTGCGAAAAAAGTATTTTATTGTTAATTTTCCAGATTTTGCTTTAGTTGTATTAATAAGTTTTTAAATTTTAATCCCTATTTACATTTATTACTTTGAAAGAAAAGTTCATTTGGCACACAGGTCTTCGTCAATTAATTTATTCCATATCTTCTGTAACCATAGGCTAATTTTCTCAATTTTGAGACCCTTATACTCCCCCTTCTGTCCAGCATAAGGCTTCATACTCAAAAATCGAATAGGCTCGGAACTGGTGATTAGGACGGCCATTCATTGCGTGCCAAATGAACTTTTCTCTCAAAGTTTACACTGCTGGCAAATGTAAATAAAGATTAAAATTTAAAATTTTATTCGTCGCCACGCCATATATCAAAGAACATAGAAAACAAAGAAATTGGCAAAATTTGGCTAGTTTATGTAGTGAGTAATTATTAACAAATTTCATTAAAAATTAAATGAAAATAAGTTAATTAAAAGTTGGCCAGATAACCCTACTACTATGTATGGTATGTACAGGCATGGGTAAATGCATATTAATGTATATATTTAATGGTTTATATTTACAGAATTATGTTTTGTTATGGATATGTAAGTTTGTAGATCAAAAAACATCGAATATAAAGAAAATGAATGTCCGTTTCCGATGACAGGGTTTTGAATTTAATCTCTAATAAGAACTTGCGTGGTTGCGTGGTAGTTTACGCGTCCAGGTAGAGGAAACCAATGACAGCTTATTTATGTTCTAAGTTCTTTTATGGACATACATATTTACATACTTATGGTCTTTTTCAGTACCCGTCAGATTTATGGGACTTAATCAGAAGTCGTTCCTGTACACACTTTTATCTTCCGGACTAAATCTGTTTATTCTGACTAAATGCTGTAAATCTGATGAGTACTGGAAGAGAGTAACAAAATGCAGCATTCTCCTTCAGACATATTATTTATTTTTTCAATGTGTCATTCACGATGCTAGTATTCACTTTTATCTTCTTAAATATTTTCTTAGTACCTTAGGTTTTTAGTTATTTGAAAATACCATACTTTTTTATTTGCTACATATATGTACGTATATTGTTTAACAACTTTATCATTTCAATAATTCATTTACATTACCATTGTAAATGAGACATAAGATCGCAAACAGTATTAAGAAATAGAAAGGTATTATAGATTACACCTTCAAAAAATTTTTATTTTACGGCTAGAGTTTTTTAATATTTCTTCATTCGTATATTTTCAATTCTAACAGTTGAAACATTATAAACTTTTTATATAAAACATCAATCAAACTTAAAATGAAGTTAGTTGCTTTCCTAAAAATTAGCAGAAAATAAACAAGTGTGGGAATACCATAAAATTGAGGCATTTCTCAATATATGTACATACATACATACATTTATGTATTTATGTACATACATATGTAACACAATAGATACAATAATATAGAATACAATACGTCTTATTATAATTTAAATAATTTTATATAAACGTTATATTATTTGCTTATTACATATTTGCATGTATATTTATGTACATATATATGTAGGTATGTACACTTGTATTCAGTTGATTTAAGTGACATTTTGACCAGTTTTGGTTATTCTTATATCGATTATTTAATGTTTATAATTTTCTATAAAAGTCTAGCACATTACATAACCAGCACCACATAAATCCACGTTTCAAACATGTTACAAAAATTATTAAAATTTAACAAACTTTAAAAATTCCACCCAAAAATTTTAAGCTTTTTATTAACATTTTTAGGTATGCAGCTCTATGCATTTTTCTCCACATAAAAGTAATTATCGAGCACAGCGTTGTCACATACTTTTTTTGTATATTTTTTCCCTACAAAATTCCCTCCACTTTGTTTTTGACCCATTTCGTTATCATACTCATTATTTGCTAAAATATATACTCATTATTTGATAAAATTCGCTAAAATAGCGCTACCAACGCAAACATGTGTACAACTTTAGAATGTAGACTGATGGGCTGTTTAGACTTTGTTGTTTTTTTTCATTTCTCCTAAAAACCATAATAGTGGTACAAAGCTCAATAACAATATTGAAAAATTTCTAACTTTGAAACTTTAGAATGTAGAAAATAAAATCCTCTATAAAAAAATGCTCATAAAATTCCTCAAGTTCAACTAATTATATGCCAAATACACGACACAAATGCTATTACATACGTTTTTTTATAGAATGCTTTTAATGTGGCCACACTGACATCAGTACGAGAATTTTTCCACAAAAACGGGTTGATTTAGACTTTGTTTTTTTTTTTCATTTTTCCTAAAAAACATAATAGTGGTACCAAGGCACATTAAACAGGTAGTATCAGCAGAGTAAAAACAACATTTGCGTGTATTTTGTTGTTGCTTCTGGTATCGAAAGTGTCAAAAACTGTTCTGAATTTTTTCTTCTAAATCAAAGCGTGCCATGTGAAATACAAAAAATTATAAGAAATAAAAAAATTAAATTGGAAAAAATAAAAATTGATGCAACTTTCTTTCCTAGTAAATTTGTTTGCTTCTCGAAGCATTGATCCATCCTTTGCAAGGCCCAGTAATCAGCGGTCGTGCTGCTGAGTTGGGCGAACGTTCCAAAAGCTGCTATTCAATCGCTTGTTTTGTATGGAAAAAGGTTTCACATGCAAATGGATTTTAACAATTCAGAATTTTTGTGAGAAAAAATTAAAAATATTTGACATTTTCGAGACCAAATAATTTGAAAATAAATCAAATAAGCTGCTCTACTGATACTACCTGTTCAAGGTACCTTGAGTGGTACAAAGCTCAATAACAATATTGAAAAATTTCTAACTTTGAAACTTTAAAATGTAGAAAATAAAATCCTCAATTAAAAATGCTCTCAAATTCCTCAAGTCCAACTAATTATATGCCAAATACACGACACAAATACTATTACATACGTTTTTTTTTATAGAATGCTTTTAATGTGGCCACACTAACACCAGTACGAGAATGTTGCTGATTTAGACTTTGTTGTTTTTTTTTTTAATTTTTCCTAAAAAACGTAATAGTGGTACAAACTTTGGAAAACATTTTGTAATCGGTCAAAAATTCCCTACATTTCAAGCTTGTTTAAAAATCTGTCCTTTTTTCCCTACAGCCATTATTTTTCAACAAAAATCCCTACGTGTAACAACACTGGTCGAGCATACTTTGTATGGGAGAAAATGCTCAACACCGACACCCAAAAAAATTATTAAAAATCAACGGATTGAAATTTGCACTTTAACCTACTAAAACTTAAAGGGCTACAAATTTGCACATTAACCTACTAAAACTTAATTGACTATAAAACTGCTCACAAAAAAATTTCTAAAATTTTTTAATAAAAAGATTAAAATATTTGGGTGTAATTGTTAAAGTTGGTTAAATTTTGATAATATTTACAAAGATTGAAATGTGGATTTGTGTGGTGCTGGTTATGTAATGTTCAAGACTTTTATAAAAAAAATTATAAACAAAAGAAAAATAACCAAAACTGGTTAAAATGCACTTAACTTAATCAACTTTGTTCGCCTGATAGTGGTTTCTTTCTGTTTGTTTCTTAGACTCGATGTGATTGAGGTTCTACAAATCAGGCTTAATTATGGTCAGTTTTGTAGTTTTGGGATTCTGACAGTGACCATTATAAATTTTGTATTATATGGTTGAAAGAAATTAAATATGGCTCTTTGAATAAATAAATTGTTCGCACCTAACCTTGAAATCGTGTTATCTTATGTCAATAAATAGTAGCATTTTCTAATAATGGTAGTATCTGATCAAAAAACATACTTAAAGATGTACCTATGTAAGTAGTTAAGAAAGCACCTGCAAACAAGTTGGTTCTTTTAACAAAACATGTCCAGGTAGAGGAATGACCGAGCTTTGTCTTAGAGTCTTTCCCCCAATAAGTTTAGACACAAAATTTATCGCAACTGTCCATTAATTGCCCCATTTTTCCCCCATATATATACACATAAAGCTGAACATACACTGTATACTTATTTGATTGTTGGATTGGAGGTCGAAGTCGAGGCCTAAAATAATAGTGATTTCTTGGTTTGCTTCAATTTAACGAATTTGGATAAGTTTATACTGCTAGAACAAATAATTTCTTTATCTTGTGTATATACATATGTACACATCGGCGTAGCCAGAATAGGGGGGGCTCGACCCTATTAAGCTGGCATTTCAGGGTACTATTTTATATATATATAAGGAAAATTTGAAAGTTAGGGGGGGTACCCTTAAGCACCCCCCTGCCCCTACCTGGCTACGCCCATGTATGTACATACACATGTGTATAAAGGTTTATTTCTAGTATGTAAGTATGTATATTTTCTTATTCGAATAAAACGCTTCTTCTCCATAGCCATTGTTTTTGTGTGGAACTAATGATGAGCCTTTGTTGTTTGGTACATATGTAGTAGTATATATTCAGATTCTATTTATTATATATGTATATTATTTGTTGATGTTGTTCTTGACGGCATGCTTTTTTCTGTTTCATTATCATCTGTAGTAGTGTTCTCTTGCGGCATGGACAACTATATAGTAAGTACATAGTAGGTGTGTAAGTTGGTTTATTTTTCGATTACTAGATACGTGAGAATTCATTGTGTTGATGAACAACTGTTAAGACAGTGTCACACGATTGGGCATTTGCCCAAGATTTTACGCAAATCGTATTCCAATCGTGTGAATACACAATTATTTTTCTTTATCACGAAAAATTATTTGTTTTAATTTTTTAATAGAAGTTCGCTGTATTGTACTAATCGTGTGACTTCAAAAACATGTCATCCCAATTTTTTTATCTTGTACTAGCCCCATACCAAAAATCTACAAATCTATACAAATGTTTCAATCGTGTGACATTGCCTTTAGAATGTAAAGCTGCAGCTCTATACCAGGTTTTTCAGCTGTCGCTCAGGTTTTTCAGGTTTGGTTAGCGAGCTTGACGATTCTCCCCTATATGTCGACCAAATATTAATTCAATTAGAACAAATCTTATTTTTCATAATTCCATTTTGTCCCTTACATCATATCCATATTAATTTTACCAGCACTAATTTTCGAAACATCCAAATTGACAAACATCTGTAAAGTCTGAAAAACCTGAGAGAGGTTCGAATATTTTCAAGTTTCAGGCATAGTGTAATAATACTATAGTGTGCCAGACAATTTGATGTACGCACATTTGACTTTCAAACGTCAAAGTTTTCGGGAGGATAAAAATTCTAATGAGCGTGTGGAATGAAAAAATAAAAAAATTACATATCACTGGCTGACGTTTTTAAGTAAATTTGAAGTTTATTTTTATTTATTATTATTTTTGTTGAATGTTAATTGGTTCATCGTTTTCCAAGCTATCACAACTTGATTGATGAGTTCCAGTGTTTTTGGAGTGTCACAGCAACTTTCCTTACTTGCTGTCTCCATTAGCGTACAGTCATCGCAGGAGATCTGTCAGTTTCATCGCAAGCGAAATGTTCATCGCAGACAAATTTTTGTACTTGGGCATTTCATCCCAGAAGATTTCATTTCAAAAGCTTCTTACGAGTACATGCCACATGACAAAAATTACTTTATTCACAAAAATAGCTTACTCCACGTTGTTTTGAGCATATATTTTATAGAAAAGCACAACTTTATAAAAATTCAAAGTTTTAACTAGCTGTCAAACTAAGTACTTGATAGCTCATCGCCTGCGATAGCTCGCGAGCGATATCTCCTGCTATCTATCTCCTGCGATGGCGATGAGCGGTCTCCACATGCGATTCATCGCCGGAGATCTATCGCAGCAGATGAACAATCGCTAGACATTGAGGGACGTTCAACAAAAATTGTGGTGTGTGCATTATATTTGACACATCATAAAAAACACCGCTTCAGGCGCTGCATTTTCAATGTAAGTACATTAGTGTGGTCCAAAAAAATGCATGTGAAAAAGCAAAGTCGAAATGTGTATGCTCTCACCTCCTAGCATGGTTCTATACCGAAAAACCTATACCCCTATTTTTCATTTTGAAATCAAAAAATATTTAGAGGTCGCTCAAAGTTTTCCATGTATTTTATACGGGAAAAGAGCAATTTTTTGTAGAAATAGTATAGAAGGCTTGAAAATCAATATTTTTCAATCGGAAAACTCTGTTTCTCTTCAGGATATTTCCAATAATAATACCCAATTATTTATTACAAAATTTTTTCATAGTACCTATATTTTATAGGTCCGACAAATCTCCGATAAATAAAGATAACCAGAGTTTTCCGATCGAAAAATATTGATTTTTTGCCCATATAAAATATATGAAAAATTTTGGACACTTTGAGCGAGCCCTAAATATTTTTTGATTTCAAAATAAAAAAATATATTTTTTCGATATAGAACAATTAGTTTATTTGTGTTGATGGCATCACTTTTAGTTATGTCATCCGAATTTTAAAGTGGTGCGAAAAATATTTATCACTCACATTTTCAAATATACCAAACATTAAACAACAAAACCGAAAATCTTTTTACGCCATAATTTTAGTTCAGAAACTGACAATAGAGAAAAGACCGAATCTAGAAAAATCGATGGCAAACAACCAAGTAAGCAAGCCACGTGCAGTGACCAGTCAGCATCCAACAAGTTGTCTGTAGTCTTGTCTGCTCAGTGAGAGAAAAAAACTTCTGAGATTGAAGGCAGCATAAGTTTTGCCCACCTGCATTCCCTTGATGCCTCCTAGTCATTTCTGAGCGAAGTTTTCACCCAGTTTCTGATGGTGGCATCGAGGAATGCCTGGTTTAAGCCAACTGTATCCAAATGGTCACATGTCTCATTAAAAGATACTCCGGAGTCACCTGGCACCTAGTGTAAAGAACGCTCGTTATGTTTGCCAACATAACTTCGTCGAGTCTTGCATTGCCGAACTATTAGTTTGGAAGTACTTACATAGATAGGGGGCTGACCAATGTCTTAAGTGCAGCTTGGCTGTCACTGTAGATACGCAAACTCTTTCCCCTCCACCTATTTTGCACCACGTAGCCCATGGCTTTGAGGATTCCAATTACCTCAGCCTGGAAGACCGAAGCATATTTATTCCCCAAGGGAAAAGTGAAGCTTATCACCATTAACTTCGAAAAAGACCCCAGATACTGACCCAGAGTCAATTTTGGAGCCATCAGTGAAGATTCGACAATGTGTGAGTCCGGGCTAAGTGCTGAAATTAAGCCAGCATCAGCCTCAGGTAACTCAAGATTATAGAATCTCTTTAGCAAAGGTAATGGTGACGTACTACCCTGTAGCATTGAAAATACACAAGTGCTGAAATCTCTGCCGTCAGCAATTTCCGCCTCGCTCCACTCAGTTTTATACCAACATCCGTTACTTTTAAGTGCAGCAGGGCACTATACACCACTCAAAAATTAAAGTTAAATAAATAGGCTTTCAAGCAACCAGTTTGGTTACTACCGAAACCAGATAGATTTTCTTGGACCCCATTATTTTTCTCACGCCAACACAGACCCCCTTCGAGTCTCCCGTGGACTGCTGGGGGTCCACCTGGACCACTTTCGGAATCACTGGTTTAGGTGCAAATTTACATTACAGCATTTAACACATACACACATATAAGTCTAGAATACCGTTTAGCTATAAAAAAAACAAGAAAGAAGGGTCGATAGAACTTTTTACGGTGATTTCAACCATACCAAAATTATTTGGTGCTTTTATTTACCAAAGCCAACAAAAGATGTTAAAGTTCAACTTTTCTATTTATTATGTGTTTAATATCTCGGAAACTATTTAACCGATTAAAAAATGATTGATGCTTATTTCAACATATTTTGAATACCTTTTATGCGTCGTATTAAAGTTTTAAAACTAATTTTATATAAACGCCGTTTGAAAATATATGTTTATACTTTTTATATAAAATATAAAAAAGCATATATATGATACACATAAATGAAAACAAGGTAAACCTTTATTTTGACGTCATTCGTTTTTTAAAAAAAAATCAAAAAAATTCATTTAACCATTGATATCATCGTTCTATTTTCCTTCCGCCAGATAATTTTGGCAGAGTTGAAATCAGCACAAAAAGTTCTATGGAGCCACATTTTTGGTTTTTGCAGAGCTAGATTGTTGATATTCTACACTTACGTGCACGAAACGAGCTCGGTCTATTTCTCATTAAATCCTGCAGTACGGGAACAGACTAACTGTCGGTAAGTTGGTTGCAGGTTTGGTTTATCAAAGACACAAACCAAATTCGGTAAAGAAAGGGTTAGGTTGAAGGTTGGTTGAAGTGGCTGCTAGGCCCAGAGGGCGCCAGCACACTTAGGCCCGATCAGGGCCCAGGGTTGGATTAGCATAAACTCCAAATAAAAGTGATATTTAAGGAGAGTTAACGAAATTTTTTGTATAGTAAACCGAGTCTAAGAGTAGGGTTAGGCCCAAGGCGTATCAATAACAGGTGATATCGATAGAAGCCATGCTTCTTCTTATGAGCACGGTTGTTTCAAATGATCGCCTGTTTTGCTTTGTTTACAAATCTGCGTATACATACACATATATATACGCTGCAAACAAATGCTCCCGAAATCTTTAGGAGTATCGGAAATTTGCTACGTTTTTTTAGGAATCTTTAAAGAAAAACATAAGAACCGGTTGACTAGAACTAGGAAAGAAATTTCTGTACGATTTCTTAAAGAAAATTCTTAAACAAATTCTCAAACCATTCAGAATACTCTGAAATTCTGGTATGCAGAGTAAAGTAAAGAAACCTAAATACAAAGATAAAGAGGAAGGTAAATTTAAACACTTAAGATAATAGCGAGGCTGTGGGCAAATATGTAGATGAAGAAACGAATAAAGATAAAGATCTGGATAAAAGTCAACGAAATGATAAATATAAAATTCAATAGATAAAAAGTGCCAGAAAGAAAGATAGAGCAAATAATATAAATAAATGTAGAGAAAAAGAAAAAGATAAATTTGAAGAATGACATGTTATGTTGTGTTGTATTGTATTGTGTTGTGTTATATTGGATTGTGTTGTGTTGTGTTGTATTGTGATGAACTTTGTTGTGTTGTATTGTGCTGTGTTGTGTTGTATTGTGTTGTGTTATTTAGAAGGCATCAAATGTACTTTAAAATTATCAAGTGTACTTTAGAAATAATCATTTCATTCTTATACCATGTTCTGACCGACATCGAAAACATGTTTTGGTTTCTAAAACTGGTTTTCGACCTAAAAGTTGTGTTTTCGTCCATGTAAAATCTGTCAAACCAAAACCAGTTTTCGCTGAAAACTACTTAAAAACACACGTTCCACCCATTCCAATCGGTGTTTTTCCTAATAAACCAATCGTGGTACAAAGCACAATAAAAATATTAAAAATAAAATGTTAATGAGCCACAATAACATTGACAATTACATAGTTTAGGAGGAGCCTGCCTGAAACTATACAATGAAGAAAATAAGCAAATGGATGTATAGAATTGACAACAACAATCACGCTGTCAAGTTTAAATAGCGGCAAGTCAGCTGCACTTGATAGTAGTTGGTTGAATAAGGAAAATTACACAACAAGCAACAAGAGTTTACGGGGTGTACATAGCTCAGTGGTTAACGCTTCTGACTTTGCACATCGATTTCACAGGCTCAATCCCTGCTGAAGTCTAGAAAAAAGAAGTCTGATGAGGAGATGTGGTGATCTCCGAAATAGCTGCTATAACTTCTACCGCTTAGACTTTGTGGCTTTTTCAATTTTTCCTAATAAAGCAATCGTGATACAAAGCTCAATAAAAATATTAAAAATAAAAGTATTTTGGTTTTGTTGTTTCGTAGCAAACTGTAAACAAAAGATGTAAGAAATGACAAAGAAAAGAGTAACAGCCGGTGTGAACAGCCTTCAGCCAACAATCCCAAAACTCGTTTTAAAAGTGTTTTCGTTGTCGGTCAGAACATGGTATTAGAAAGCGTCAAATAAACTTCAGATTAGTCAAAAGTACTTTAGAAAACATCAATTGTACCAACGCGAATTTATACAAGGTGCTATTACTGGCGAATTTAGATTTTCGCGGCGGTACTTCTTAATGTCAAAATAGTGTGTTTGTTGTAAACAAGGCGAATCCATATTACAACAAACACACTATTTTGACATTAAGAAGTACCGCGGCGAGAATCTAAACTCGCCAGTAGCACCTCCTTGTATAAATTCGCCTTGAATTGTACTTTTGAAGCAAGCAAATGTATTTAGGGACACGAATTTCGATACGATACGATACCATATCGATACTTTTGGCATTCTATACCGATATTTTTTACTCGATAGTTTTAAAGTGATATTTTTTGGAATCGAGTACCAGAACCATAGTATCGTATGAAATGTCTAAAACTCAATTTAATAAGATAATCACCCTCATTGCGAGAGTCGTGTAGAATGCAAGTCGTTTTTCGAGGGTCGAATCATATCGATAATTTCACGTCATTGCCTAAAATTTCCACTCGACTAGTGTATTAAAACGGAAAAACTTGGCAGCACTGTATAGTTTCCGACGCTTTTCGTCGTTTACTTATTTCGGCACGACAGTAGACAATGCCAATGTTGTCGAGTCGTACAATTTAGCCTAATTTACGACTTACGCAATGAGGCTGCATGTGACTGACAATTCTTCCCGATATAAATTGGTCTTTAAAGAAGACAAATTTGTACTATAGTTTAAATTTCATGTAGCGGGATTTGAATTCACGGCCTCGGTGTTTTAAGTCAACACCTCTACGTGTCAAAAAAATAATAGATTGGCGTTTACACAATATGTTAGTGTTTGGCCGATCTTCTCCTCCGATTTGTCGCGTGGCCTCTGTGTTGTGCCATAGAGGGGGTCCCTACTGTTTTACGCCGACTCTAAACGGTGATTGTATTTTTTTTTATGAGAAGCTGTTTTTCTTGGCAGAAATACACTCGGAGGTTTGCACACTTTAGTCATTACACCACAGCGGCCTACATACGACACCAATGTATTTTTATTCCGATATTAATGGGTACCCGATATTTTTACAGCGATACTTTAAATGAGTACCATATCGATACTTTCTGTTCGATATCGTGTCCCTAAATGTAATTTAGAAAGTGTCAAATGTACTTTCGAAAATATCAAAAGTACCTTCGACAATACCAAATATACTTAAGAACAGGGGGGGGGCCAAACGCCCTGTGACCGGGTGGGTAGTTCTGCTGGTGGCAAGAGTATACAGATAAAGAAAATAGAAATAGGGTATGTTAGATAAACTTATTGTTTCGTGTATAATACATTAATTTTTCATATACCTTGTTTATACCAACACAAAAGGCGCTTTGACCCAGTTCGCTGTGATTCAAAACGGAAGCATAAACCAACTTTCAATTCGCTCAGAAATTCAAAAGTGTATCGACTCGAATTTGTTTTCAAATCGCTTTTTTATTTCTCACATCGGCTAGAAAACAAGTATAAACACATCACTCATATCGCGAAGTGAAAAAAGGCTGGTTTTCTTTATACAGCCCGTTTTAAATTTGAATTATTATTATAACAAATTTGAATTCTTGTTCTCTTCCATTTCGGTTCACCGCGCCAGTTAATTATTTAAAAAATATCGAATAAAAATAATGAATTTTGTTTACTTTTGAATACGGTTCCAGCGAGTGTGCTACAACATCACAGGTATAAATGCTTGAAAGAAATATGTGTTGAGTAAAATCATATTTTTGTTAATTCGGTTCTTGCGTAGGTATAAACAAGGTTATAGATACTATGCCAATTATCATTTAATAAAATTTCGAAAAAGTTTAAATGCGTCCCGGTCCATAATATTGTGGCGAATACTGAAAACACGAATAGCAGGTGAAGACAAAGCAGAAAAGAATGACAGATAGTTCTATGTAGTAGAGAAGGACGGGAATGTTCGATAACGATAACTTTCGATAAGAACCTTCTAGAGTTACCATAGGGGCGAAGCAACGCTGGTATATAAAGGCCTTGATACAGTGCACGGAAAGCTCATTTGTAAAACAAAAAGCTACGAGTTAAGTTGCAAATAAGCAAGCTTTGTGTAAATTTGAAGTTACTAAGTAAGTATTGTAAAACGCTGTAAATACTGATTTGCCGTAACAAGTATTGTTATATTGCACCTTATATTTTTTGTTATAAAAGGATTAATACGTGCACATTAGGGTGGTCCAAAAATGCATGTGAATAAGTAAAGTCGGAATTTTTATGCTCTCACCCCCTAGGATTGTTCTATACTGAAAAATACCAGTATTTGTTTATTTTGAAATCAAAAAATATTTAGAGGTCGCTCAAAGCGTCCAAATTCATTCGTTCATTACAACTATAATCTATAGGTCCGCCAAAAACCCCGAAAAATGCAATGGGACCAATAAAAAATCGTTAGTATTAAAAAATGGTTAAATAAACAATTGGGTATTATTATTGAAGAAGAGAAACAGAGTTTTCCGATCGAAAAATATTGATTTTCAAGAATTCTCTACCATTTCTACGAAACATTTTATTTTTCCGATATAAAAATACATGGAAAACTTTGATCACTTTGAGCAACCTCTAAATATTTTTTGATTTCAAAATAAAAAAATAGGGGTATACTTTTTTTCGATATAGAACAATCTTAGGGGGTGAAAGCATTACAATTCCGACTTTACTGTATTTGGACCACCCTAATGTACATTGGTAGAAGTAGTGATTTTATTGAGTAGTATATTATAGTAAGGATCTACTCTAACGACCAGTTTTCACTGTCCAACTGGCGTATTTTCAAGTGAAATTGCAGCAACGTGGAACGACGTACTGTGCTTTACCGATCTAGCACAATCTCCACCATTAACAGCGTCGACAGAGTAATTTATTAGGCCTTCTAAATACTGCAACCTATGCTCAATAACACCCGTTAAAATCACGTCTGGAATCTGTATATTTGACTTTACACTGGCCTTAATTTTCCCCCATATTATCTCTATGGGGTTGAGCATAGGAGAATATGATCCAAGGTGCAATAAAGTGGATTCCTCGCATACCTCGCGATTGATGTAACGTACACGGGCAATTCTCAGAAACTTCTAATTTTTTTGTGAAACTTTTTTTTTAATCGCTGGAACATGTCTGAAATTTTTAGTTTACGTTCCTTCAGCTGCTAGAATACAAAATCCAACGTGGTGCAACGTTTTAAAGCAACGCACCATACGTTTTTAACGTTTTTTATGCGTTATCTTTTTGGAAGTGGAAAGTGGGCGTAATTTTAGTCTGATTTTGAAAGTTTTCAGCATATAGCTTTGTTATGCCAAGGTCAATAATTGCACTGAGTTTGGTACAAATTGATAAATCGGTTACCGACATACAAATACATACATAAAAACTGGGACGCGACGTTTTAGTAAGTTTTGGCTATTTTCTTCAGTTTATTTAACTTTTATAAATTTTTTATGAAAGTATATCTGATTACTTAACAAACGCGATATAAGTTCAAATTTCACGCTTTGTGCAAAAATTATGAAAATTCTGCAAAGTTTGACCAAAAGTTCTAACTTCTTGATTAGCGTCTTTAGACAATTTTTTTTGTTGAGGGTGCTCCTCCTTTTTTCATATAAAAAAAATTTCGAACATAAATTGCCAAAAATCAAGGCTTAATCCTAGCATCTACAGAAGGGATGTCAGTGGCAAAAATACATCGATGTTTTCTTTGATTTGATACATCGAAATTTACACCGATATTTTTCGATGCATCGAACGGCATACATCGATGCATCGATTTGAACAGGATTCTTAATTCAGATAATGTTTCACAAAAAAAAATGTTATTAACAAAATTGTACAAAGTTAGAAATAAATTACTGCAACTGGGCTAATTATGTTTCTAACGGAACTTTTTGGAGCCATTTAAATTTTTTGGTCAAAGTCACTTCTCTTTTTTGTACAATTAAAAAACTGGAACTGGAAAACTGGTTCAATATACTACAGATGTCAGTTTTGAAAAAACATCGTTGCATCGATACATCGACTATTTATACATCGAGTGGAAACTTTTCGATGCATCGAAGCAAGACATCGATGCATCGATGTTTTTCCAACATCCCTAATCTACAGCCCAAGCTCTTTCATTTGACACCTCATTTTCGAAAATCGAACGAACGGTGCAGATTTGATGACTTGGATAAAAAATGCCTTTGGGTATTATACATATTATTTTATTTTTTTTTCCATTTTTCGTACTTCTTTTTCGCTTTTTTAACTTTTTAAAGATTAAATAAAAAAGTGGTGCACGAGGATCATAGTTAAAAAGTATATTGTACAATGGAGTACACACGTATTTGGCAAAATTTTCCAATTGCAGACGATGTGCTAATAAAAAATATGCATTTTCACATTTGAGCACGCATCGTAACCTTTTAAAGCAGTTTTTTTTTAAACTATCTTCTAATGAGAGCACATAAGCCTGAGGCGTCTAGATTGATTCCTTTTATGCTCCAGAACACTATAAAAGTTGTCCGATAACAGTTTTAGGTACGCACCAGCTACAGTATACTATAAAAGCCGCGAGTGTCAGAATTTTAAAAAAGGAGTCACGCCACTTTGACTCTTCATAAATTCATTTATATTGCAAAAACATACTTCTAACGGGCTGCATTCGATTCTCCTCTCCCAATACTACCAGTTAATTATACACTCAAATATCAGCAATCAACGCACCAAATTTTGCAACGTAAAAATAAAAATATAATAGGAGTCACACTTTTATTTGTGAAAATTTCCCTATTTTATTTCTGAATTATATGCATATTTGTCTAGAAAATATGTACGGGGTCCTTTTTTGCATTTATATAATCTACACAACATATTTAACCTGATTTTTGTTAATAAACCAGCGAAAATTATGTGTCCGAACAACAACTGGCGAGTCATGCGAAAGTTCGAACTAACTGAGAAATGCTCACGTACGTGTTCGCGACGCTTTTCCTTATTTAGCTGCGAATTCATTGATATTGAAGTTCCTTATGAACCCCCGTCATCGTAAAAAGTTCTCCTCGCTAAAAGTTTCCCACGATAGAAATGCACACATCTTTTCTAAAAGTTCGTTAATATTTTTTCACGAATTTTTTGTCCTGGTGTCCTGGTTTTTAATGAAGATTAATGCAGACACTCCTCTAATTTTTAGCAGATTTTTGCTATGAAAGAAAAGGTTTAGCTTCCTGTCATTTGTAGTCCAAAAATTGATAACGAAACGCTTTTTCTAACATGTTGAACATCTGACGAGTTTACCTTCTTTCTGTTTAGTTTATTTGGTTAAAATCTAAATTTTTTTCGGACAAATGCCAAAAAAAAAATTCAAGTTTCTGATCAGGTACACGGCCAGTAGATAATTTCAGGAGCTAAAATCTCATCCAGAAGGCCTTTCTGAAAGTTATTCCTTTCTTCCTAATTTTTTGTATGGAGTGGCACAAATTGAAGGGCCTCTGCTTTCGCTATTAAAAAAAGGGCTTTAAGAATGGCTTTTGTAGGATGTCTTTTGAAGAAGTTCTTTGCAAGTTTTTCTTAATGCATAAAACTCATACTTCTTTAAGGAATTTATTAAAGGTTCATATCAAATAGTTTCATTTAGACTTGAAATTCTTACTGAATCTTATTTGTAACTCTAAGTAAATTGTAAATAGTATAATAATAATATGATAGATTGACGCTTACACATATGTTAGTGTTTGGCCGAGGACATCAACCAGCCGGGCAGAGGCACCTTCCCCATTAAGGGTCCGGACATTCCAGGTGCATGCCCTCAAATCGTAGTCCTTTAAACATTTGCCGTGGTCGTCATCATAAGGGGGGGTCTCATCCGAGGCTTTGCCTTGCTTCTTCACTGGAAGTGGTTTTTCGTGGCGGGTCCCAAGCCCAGCGCACAACCCATTGCTGGGACAATCTGCTGGGATTCATCAAGCTACCTGGCTGTCTCCGGATCGAAAAACGAGAAACCAAATCGATCATGTTGTGATAGACGGAAGGCACGCTTCCAGTGTTTTAGACGTACGCACACTCCGAGGCCCAAACATCGACTCGGACCACTATCTTGTTGCAGCCAAGATACGCACCCGCCTCTGTGCAGCAAAAAATGTGCGCCCAAATATGCAAGGAAAGCTTAACGTCGAAAAGCTGCAATCACAACAGACAGCCAGCGCTTTCGCTACTCGACTCTCACACCTGCTCTCAGAGAGCACTCTTCAACAAACCGACATATGCGAGCAGTGGAACCACATTTCCCGCTCATTAAGTACCGCCGCGGATTTCAGCGAGCCCGAAAGAACAACTGGTACGATGAGGAGTGTCAGGAAGCTGCAGAGAAAAAAGATGCCGCCTACAGGGCCACGCTGCGATCGGGCGCAACGCGCGCTATGTGGGACCGCTATAGGGATCTGAAGAGGGAAGCGAGACGTATTTGCCGCAACAAGAAGAGAGAGGCAGAAATACGTGAGTGCGAAGAGCTTGAAATGCTGGCCGACAGGAGGAATGCCCGAAAATTTTACCAGAGAGTTAGGCGACTTACGGAAGGTTTAAAGACCGGGGCGCACTCCTGTAAGAACAATAATGGCGACCTAGTAACTGATGTCCAGAGCGTACTTAAATTATGGAGGGAACACTTTTCCGCCCTACTAAATGGTAGCAGCACGGAAAGTTGTGGAGAAGAAGAACCCGAGCCCGCAGTCGATGATGACGGAGTCGACGTTCCACCGCCTGACTATGACGAGGTACGTATAGCAATAACGCGACTGAAAAAACAACAAAGCCGCTGGAGCTGACAGCCTGCCAGCTGAGCTATTCAAGTACGGCGGCGAGGAGTTGATAAGGTGCATGCATCAACTCTTGTGCAGAATATGGTCAGATGAACGCATGCCCGACGACTGGAATTTAAGTGTGCTCTGCCCAATCCACAAGAAAGGTGACCCCGCCATTCGCGCCAACTACCGCGGGATCAGCCTTCTAAGCATAGGTTACAAGGTCTTATCGAGCGTATTGTGTGAAAGACTGAATCCCACCGTCAATGAACTGATTGGGCCTTATCAGTGTGGCTTTAGACCTGGCAAATCCACCATAGACCAGGTATTCACAATACGCCAAATCTTGGAAAAGACCCGCGAGAAAAGGATCGACACTCACCACCTATTTGTCGACTTTAAAGCCGCTTTTGACAGCACTAAAAGGAGTTGCCTATACGCCGCTATGTCTGAATTTGGCATCCCCTCAAAACTCATACGGCTGTGTAAAATGACGTTGAGCAATACCACCAGCTCCGTCAGAATTGGAAAAGACCTCTCCGAGCCGTTCGCCGCCACAAAACGGGGTTTCAGACAGGGCGACTCCCTTTCGTGTGACTTCTTTAATCTGATGTTGGAGAAGATAATAAGAGCTGCAGAACTGAACCGCTCAGGAACAATTTACTACAAGAGCGTGCAATTGCTGGCTTATGCCGATGACATCGACATCATCGGTAACAAAAACCGCGAAGTCTGTTCTGCCTTTTCCAAGTTGGATAGGGAAGCAAAGCGCATGGGTCTGGTGGTAAACGAGGACAAGACGAAGTATCTCCTGTCATCAAACAAACAGTCAGCACATTCGCGCCTTGGCACCCACGTCACTGTTGACAGTTACAATTTCGAGAAAGTAGAGAATTTCGTTTACTTGGGAACCAGCATTAACACCGATAATAATGTCAGCATTGAAATCCAACGTAGAATCACTCTTGCCAACAAGTGCTACTTTGGACTGAGTAGGCAATTCAGGAGTAAAGTCCTCTCTCGACGTACGAAAACCACGCTCTATAAGTCACTCATCATGCCCGTGCTGGTATATGGCGCAGAAGCATGGACAATGACAACATCCGATGAGGCGGCTCTTGGGGTGTTTGAGAGAAAGATTTTGCGGAAGATTTACGGTCCTTTACGCGTTGGCGACGGCGAGTACCGCAGACGATGGAACGATGAGCTGTATGAGCTTTACAGCGATATGGACATAGTGCAGCGAATTAAAATACAGCGGCTCCGCTGGCTTGGTCATGTCGTTCGAATGGACACCGACGCTCCAGCTCTGAAAGTATTCAACTCGGAACCCGCTGGTGGTAGCAGAGGAAGAGGGAGGCCCGCACTGCGATGGAAAGATCAGGTGGAGAAGGACTTGGCTTCACTTGGCGTTTCCAATTGGCGTCAGTTGGCACAGAGGAGAAACGACTGGCGTGCTTTGCTGAACTCGGCCAAAATCGCTTAGGCGGTTACAGCGCCAAAAAAGAAGAAGAAGAAAGCAACTGTACTTATGGGGAATACGTTTTTTATTTGGTTGATAAATGTCCTGGTATGTGGGTTCAGGCATGGCAGCCCTGCCTTAGAGACTCTACCAGCCGCACCTAATCAATACCTTTACTGGCTGCTTCTACAATTCGCTTCCTGTCCTCAACAGAGTATTTTATGTTGGCACGTCGCTAGGGACACGATATCGAACCGAAAGTATCGATATGGTACTCATTTAAAGAATCACTTTAAAAATATCGGGTACCCATTAATATCGGAATAAAAAGACTCGATATTCCAAATATCGATACCGAAAACCAAAAAGTTTATCTGAATATAGGTCTCACATATAGGCCGCTGGGGTGTAGTGGTTAGAAGTGCGCAAAACTTGAAAATGAAAAACAGCTTCCCATAAAGTACAATCGCCGTTCAGAGTCGACATAAAACTGTAGGCACCCCCTTTGTGCCACAACATTAAGGCCCACGCGACAAATCGGAGAAGAAGTTCGGCCAAACACTAACATATTGTGTAAGCGCCGGACTTTATTATTATTACAACACGTAGAGATTGAGGTGTTGACTTAAACACCGAGGCCGCGGGTTCAAATCCCCCCACATGCAATCCTAACCATAGTACAAATTTCTGCACTTTAAAGCCCAATTTATATCGGGAAGATTGTAACAGGCCAACCTTATATGCGTGCGTAAAAAGCTAACTCAAATTCCAAGATTTGTCTTGCGTGAAATTTCGATTTGATGTTTATGCTCAATTGGCATTTTGGCGCGACTATGAATTCAAATTTTTCTCGGCAAACTTCTGTAATTTTGACAGAAATGCAAATCTGAGAAATCACGCACGCAAATTGATTTGGGCTTATCAAATGAGAAAAACTTGCGTGCGTGCGTAGAAAAACTCTCGCCGGTAATATTAGGTTGAGCTTTTAATACCATTATCCTTCACTGAGAAAAAAAAGCGCGTTGTAAGAATAACAATTTTTTATTTGATTACCGTTTAAAAATGTTCGTATTTAAATCAAGTGAAAAGTCTTAGCAAAATGGATTTTTCCATTATACATACACTACGTACATATAATGGAAATATTCAATTCAAATACGCCCGTATTAAAATGAAGCATATCTCACTACACGGATGGCGTTTTGCACGTCTCGGATGCTTTTTCATATGTAATTAAGAAAGTATATGTATACAAAGCATGCACAGCGGTGACAACACATACATATATGGTATGACATAATGCACTAATCGCGCGCTGTGATGTTGATTCAAACTCAACATTTGAAAACACCTTTACATGTATGGCTGTAGCTGAGTGTGCAAAGACGCTTGATACAACTGGTTGCGGCCAAGAGGGTCCCGGTTCAATTACCATCAGACGGAACATAAAATTAATTTTTTTTCTTCTTAATTACGAAAAAGCATCTGCGCACTTCACAACCACATATTTTATAACGTATATACTCAAATTTAAAACGAGTTGGGTTGTATGCGTATTTTTTTTTAATTTAGCACGTTTTTTCAATTCTAAAATTTTTTTCCCTCAGTGTTGGAATGTGAGTTTATTAGCGTTTTCTTTTCTCGAAAAAAGGCTGCACTTATTCTGCCTTGAGTTAGCGTTGTCAAATTTTCATGTTCTTTTCTCAGTCCTTTCTCAAGACGTCGTGTTCTTTTCTCTGCAGGTTGCGCTCTGATCCGGCAAAAGTGCTGCCTTTTCAGCCCTCAAATAAACGTGAGTGTGAGAAATGCACGGTTGATTTTTAATTTACGCTTGTAAAATTACAATTATTTTCCGTATCAGAAATAAGTATTTGCTTTAAAATTACTAAAGACTTACATGCCATGTGACTAATTCAGCTTTATTAAGTTCTATAAATAAATTGTGATGGAGTAGTATAATTTCTGTTTCATTCTCATATAAAAAACGCAACATTTTCTGAGGTTTCAGGGCAACGCAAAGTAAGAGTTCCCACATAAAAGGGCAGAACTTTTTTTGAGAAAAGAAAACGCTATATGACATTCGATACGATACTAGGGTTCTGGTACTCGATTCCAAAAAATATCGTTTTAAAACTATCGAGTAGAAAATATCGGTATCGAATGCCGAAAGTATCGATATGGTATCGTATCGTATCGAAATTCGTGTCCCTACACGTCGCTCAACTGATTCGGCCACTGAGAGGAATTTAACCATTTTCATTAATGCAATAATTTTTTAAATAAAATCGTTACATCGCTTCCACAAATTGAGCAACTTGTTGCGGTTGGTACATTTTCAAAACAATCTGCATGAAATAGGTGTATGCATGGCTGTAACCTTTTCAATGCTTGACGCCTCATCGAGACGATGCAAAATGCGCAGTTATCCTGAACTTGCATTGTTATCGTTTGCACGTGAGTATTAAAAAAAAAAAGGCGTGAGTACTAGGTACTCATGAAATTTGATGTGTATACATATGCGAACGGCAAAGTACGTTTACATACAAATATAATCTCAATCAAAGCTCGTTAGCTGTCAAATTGGTTGTGCTTGTTATTCACACAACTCGAGGAAAAGTTAAACTTCTTCTCTGTGCCACCGTGGTCACTGTTTTTTTGCAACACATATTAGGCCATTTAAATATATTTTAACTGAATATTTTATTAAAAATACCTTTACAAACCTATTTTCCTTACTAGCGTCAATTTTTGTTTACTTTAACATTTGACATTCCTCCTCTTCTTCGCAAGTATAATCGATAAAACTGGGTTGGACACCAAAAAGTTATGGGTTTAATCTGAGATATTTTTAATTATAATTTTGCATGGCTAATCTCTTTTTCTAATAACAGATTAGGGAGTCAAGCTCGAAAATTAGGATAATATTTTTATATATAAAGGCGATTCAGTTACACACATACAAATGTAGGTTAGGTTAGAAATTAAATATTAATTTCACTTAATTTTATTCATTTTGCTGATTTAATTTTTTTATTCATTTTCATTTTTAATTCTTTTAATACATGACATTATCGGTATGATTGATAAAATATACTTGTACATATATACTTGTGACTCAAGGGCGTTAAAATATCTTGGAAACACCGCATATAGGTAGATTTT